>NW_009919349.1:0-8088 GCF_000696875.1 Nestor notabilis
TCTAACTCTAACTATTCTATGATTCTATGAAGTATCACTGCAAAATCTTCCTTTTTCACTATTTACTGGACTGTGCTTCTGCTGCAGGTGCTCTGTATAAATGTTTTCACTTATTTTTCTTTGTATTGGGACCATTATAATTTTTTTCTTCTTTAATGGGGGCTTTAGTCAGGGGAAGATGCAGGTCACAACCTCTGAATATTTTCTGTGAAGCATTTTATACATTAAATTGTGATTATTAATTCAATGAAGCTGTTAATAAAAGGTAAGTATTCAGAGAGTACACTCCCTCACTCTCACCTCCTCCAGGTGAAACCCTGCTGTTTCCTGTGGAGCATGGGGACATACTGATACCACTTCAGAGGGTTGTTTTTTTGTTTCATCAGGTGTTTACATAATGCTGTAGTTTTTCCCCTGCACAAAGCAGCTATTGTATCTTGGATGTGGCCCAAGTTGCACAACCTTTTATTGATGCCAGGTGTGTTTTAGTGGCCTTGTAAAGATTCAGCAAAATTATGGTGTCATGACTTTACCAACTCTTGCAGATCTAGCAGGACTCCTGGTTGTCAAGTCTTGTCGATGAGCTTGTACACATACCCTCATGTACTCAGCATGTACTTCTCTTTTCAGCCTTTTTTTTTTTCTGGTAAGTATTCCTCCATCCAAACCTATTGAAAGTTATGAAAGTTATTCATACAAACTGGCATGAAGGGAGCCTGTCTGACAGGATTAATCCTACATCTTTCTAGTGGTTTTGCCTGGTTTTTGTCTGAATGTCAAAAGTAACTGAATTTTATCAGATTTCACAAGACTGCTTCATTACAGAATAGTTCTGTCAGAGTATTTACTGATAGATTCTCTAAGTTGTCTTCTAATCCAGTTCCCCAGATTTCTTTCCTGCTTCCCACTCCCACATATGACCAAATTATTCCTCCAAGATTTAGATGGAAATATTCTTCAAATATTACTCACTTTCCTCCTGGATGTCTCCTACCTCTAACACAGCCACTGAATGCAAACTCCATTCTTTAAATTTCATAATATTCCCTGCAGCCTCACTTTTTTAGTGTACATTTTGATGTGTTGTAACTAAAAAATCATGAAACACCAGCAGTGAACAGAAAAAGCTAGGTGCACCCCAGAAATAATTTAAGTTGCTATCTGGTTCCGTATCTGTCACTTGACATAACTTATCTGTCTGTCTCTGCTCCCCTTTAACACTCAAACTTGTAATTTTCTCTTCTGTTTTGATGCTGTGTGGTGGGGTTTATCCCAGGTTTCCATCATCTCTCTCAACCCCTATTGTTTCAGTGCTTAAAAAATTAAGCACTGTTTCAGTGGTATTAGTGTTAAGTACTGTGGGATGTAGATAGAAACAGGTTCGCCACTGTATGGGAAGAATCTGAATAAGACGACTGCAGCCAACAGTTGCAACATGGAGGTCTAGTGTGTTACTAAGTCCATCAGGGAACAATTAAAATATCGGGATTCCCTATATCCTAGAAACACATCAAATAAAGCTTTGTAACTCTGGAATACCTAATAAGAAATTAGGTTGATTTATATAAACTTACTGCAGTTTACCTTTAATCTGTAGTGCACAAAATATCTGTAGTATTGCCAGCTGCTGGAATTCTGAAGGTTTGAACAGCTTTATGATACTTAAAACAGAATCACTGTTGATATAGAGAAGTAAGCTGAGCATTTTTTAGGAAATGCAGTAAAATGAACTGTTCAAACAATATCTGTTCAAGTAAATTTGGAATAATAGTTTAATGTGTCTGGAATATGTCTATCATCAAGGCTTTTGCAGTTATACATTGCAAAAATATGACACATATAAAATGCATTAATTCTTACCCTTCAGATAAGTAAAAAATAATTTTCAGAAAAGAACTCACTGTGAGGACGGTCATTGCAAGCTCTCAGGATATTTATCAAACAATAACATGTCATACTCAAGCACCTCAATAACTCTTGCTATTAGGAACATTTTAAACATAATGAGATATTGCAGTTGTTGCAGGCATTAAAACTTGGAAATCTATAACATGGGGAAGCTGCAGGGTGAGAAATGTGGAGGCATGATTAAATGTAATGGCTTTGAAGCCAAAATAACTTTTTATTTGCTCAGTTATATTGAGAGACAGAAAGAAACCAATGTATATCTGTCACATGTGAATTCCATATTGTTAGGAAACTTTAGATTTTCTTTTTTTTCCTTTAAAAATTGCAGTATAGAAACTGAGTACTCTTCTAAGTAACAAAACTGTTAACCTTGGAAATCTGAAGTCTATTCATATAGAGGAATAGTTCAGACACTAACGTTTGACATGTTAATTGACAAATAGTAGTGACGTTACAGATTCATCTTTAATGTCATTCACTGCTCTTGTAAGCTGTCATTGTTCTCCTGAAATCAGTGTCAAATGCGTTTTCATATTGATTCATCCTTGCCAACTTTGTGAAAAGTACAAATTTGATATTTTAACTTGAAAAAAGACTTTGCACAGATATAATGATGCCTAACTAGAAACCCTCTAGAAAGCACAGTAACTTGTGGGATCTCGCATTTATTACAAAAGTAAACCATTGTAATGACTGTGAGCGTGTTTCTGCTGGTTTAAAAGTTGAATCAGAACATTAAATATTTCTCTGTGGTAATAGAAAATTCAAATAAGCAAAATTTCCCACAGAGTTTCTCTAGTACGCAACATCTGAAAATGTCTATCTATGTTCTAGTAGAAAAAGAAATTATTAGCAACTTTTTTGGATTTAAGACTTGCTCTGATTTTATGGTAACAATCATTGTGCTTTTAAGGTAAAGATTAACTGCTAACTCAGAATTTGTAATATGTACATATCATCTGTACTTAATTTTACAAATAATCAGAAAAAATAACTTTAGACTGTTTGATATTGTCATCTTCTGTTTGGAAGGTTTTTTTCTCCGTAGATAGTAGCTATAAATTTTTCAGTATGATGGATAATATAAAATCCTGTCCCTGGTGAAGTCAATAGTAGTCATTAAAAAACAGCTTTTTACCTCCTTTATACATCTGCTCCTAAAAAGAATTTTATGCTGAAATTAAATTAGCTTCCTGCAGTTTGAGCAAATGTATCTGATTGCATCTACATATTCCTTCTATGTTCAGCCTAGTGCCAGATAGGATCTCATCATGCGTAATTTGGTTTTAACAGATCCAGATTAGCTTTGACAATTGGGATTCCACATTCAGGCATCCTCTAGACACAATAAAGGTTTGTGCTCAAGATACAGATTATTAGCAAAGCAATTTTGCCGTGAAGTTTTCCTGTACTGTAGGTGGCCCAGTCTTGGGTACCTTCACTACGGATTTAAGGAGACAAAATAAGTTGCAAAAAAATTATTTTATGGCTTTGTCAAGAAATTCCATCTAGGCAGTTACTATATTGTCCTATTCCATCCTCACACAAAATATAGCTGTTTTCCATGATCCTTGATATTACTAGGAAGTTCTATTTTACTTAAAACATTGAAAACTTAATTGTGTAACTTAGAAGAATACAGAAAAAAGGAACTAGATTTTAAGCTTTCAGAAAATCTATTACAAAATTATTTAACTGACAGCTCTGAACATTAACTTGATGAATTTGAAATTAACATTTTGTTCAGTACCCTGACAACCCATACTTTTTTTTGTCATCCAGACTTCATACATGCATAAACCATATACATACCAAAACTCTACACAGAGGCTGCACATACAACCTGTCCTAATAAACTTCATTGTACTATCGGCTCAGAAATAGTCTGATCAAAATAGTATTTCCTAAAGTAGTGCTAGTAGCATGGCTCTCTAATGTTATTTTTATCTGGTGTGGAAATCATGACTATGTAATTTATCTCTGGATGGGTGGCATGTTTTGAAAAAATCTCTATTTAGAAATTTAAAGTAGTACTTTAAGTGTATTACATTACTTAGAAACGTTCTGCAAAATCACACCAAGCAAGATCATGAAAATCTTTTCCTTTTTGTATCAAAATAGTTTGGTAATTTGTATTTTATTTTTAGCAAGTCTACTGGACATGGTATAGTGGGTTGATCCTGGCTGGACTCCAGGTGCCCACTAAAGCTTCTCTATCACAATTTGTCTGTTCAGTAAAGCACGTGGGTTTTTAAAAATCACATTAAATAGCGTATACTCTTTGTGCACAACAAGTTTAACAGTATCTTTGATACATATGCATATAGATATATTTATGGTTGGAGTCAATGATCTTAAAGTCCAACCTAAATGATCCTATATGATTTTATGATTTTAATATAGAAAATGAAAAAAGTGCACTCAATGTAATATTTCGCTTTCTGTAAGCTTCTTCAACGCTATTTTTGGATAATAATACTCAATTTTCAATTTTCAAACTGTCCTCTTATTTAGCATAAAAAGCAGCTGATCTAAGAACAGAGAAATTTCATAACCAAGTAGTTGTATATTGTGTAATATTTTTCATAGACACTTCTCTTTCCAGCACAAATAGTGAACATTTTGAAATCAAATACAAGGAAGCGGGGTCTCTCTGTCTCCCCTCTACCTCTTCTTTCCCTTTTCCCTCTCCCTAGAAAATACCTATTTGTTCCTCTTCTTTCCTTCTCTCCCCCACCCTCCCTTTCTACTTACACCCATGGGCAATGTGCCTTTCATGAGTTATTCAAATTACAAATAAGAATCTTCCCACCTCTTGCCTGCAGTTTCTCCCAGGTTTGGTGTACTTTTGCACATTCATAGAAAATTATGTATTTCTCTCTCTCTCATCCCTAAGCAACATAATGCTCAGAATGCTTTTGTTCCTTTTTAATAGAAACAGTAGTATTTAGTCTGGAGGCCAGAATTCTGTTCTTCTGATAATTACAGTCTCATCCTCTTTCAATTACAAAACCCTGTTCTATTGTATTATGGGACAGCGCAAGTACAAGAAGATATGCTTTACATTTTTAAGTCAAGAGTATTGCCAAAACTTTAAGACAGGAATATTTATACATTAATTATCCTACTATATTAAAAAAAAAAAATCCTGATTTTTAAGGTAAAAAGACATCTAAGTTCTCAAAGCCTATTTTTATTTTAGCCTTTTCTTTTTTGTCCCAGTTAACATGATATAATACATAAAAGTAGACAGATCAATAGATAAATATAAATTTATATGCTAAGTATTATTAGGTATAAATAGCAGTTGGAGCCATGATCAAAACCGTACCAATTTTGTACAGATAATTGCATCAAAGCTGGGAGAACATTCTAAATGTTGGAGAACAGTAACCATGAACTTTACAATAACTGTAAGACATGATAGCATGAAAGTATAAAACCAAAACAGAATTAATGAATTCTATTTTCAAAAGCGATGTAGGAAGTGAACTGAAATTCACATACTGATTGTTCATATTGACAATGAGTTACTACTTTAGAGATTTCAGTGGTGTAACAAATAATGAATTTGTTTTTATTGGCTTTACATAAAATAGAAGATCTAAGACTTGAGAGTAGGTAAAACCTACTGAGACAACAAGAATTGTGGGAAAAGTTAATATTATCAGAGGGAGGGATATAGACAACACGTGGGAATAATTATTTATTAAATATATATAATAGAAAAGAATATGATGACACTGGGAATGAGGTACCAATAGGGCAGATAAACAGCAGAGACTAGAAGATTTAAAATACAGGAGAAATGAATAAAGGAACTCTACAGTTAGAAGGGTGATAGGTAACTCAGCTTTGCCATTAGGTTGGTTATAACAGTGACTCTGTCACTGATGATATAAATTCATTGGTGTTTCATAAAAGCAATAAGATATAGGCTAACAAAAAATAATAACTATAAGGTAAGCTGGAAGTAGTAAATCTATGTGATCAGAGGGAAAAAATAAAAGAAATAAGTACAGTGTTCTGTATTCCAAATGTAAACAGAGATGGTGATATTGTAAGTACAGTTCATTCATGCCAACTAGGTACAGAAAGTAATGCTCACCTTTATTGTATGGATGAATAAAGATGATTTCAGTGTACTGAAATCTCAGTTAAACATACAGAGCAGCAGTGTGGTATGGGAAGGATAATAGCTTAGAGCCAGGGTGTAATAAACAGGCTTTTCCCAGTTTTTCTTCACTCAGTGAATAATGGAGAAACAAATGGCAATAGAGGCAAAATCAATTCTGTGTCATTTGAATAAGGCTGAAAAATACAAATTCTACTTTGGTTCTTCATAAGCTACACTGACAGCAGAAATACATTTCATAACAGGGTAATACTTAGTCCATGAAATACATATTGGTGTAACCAAATGGAACTCAGCTTGTCCAAATGACATTCTTATTGTGCTGTAGACTTTAAAAATATACTAAAAATCAAGACAGTCTTAAGCATCTTGTATGTTCTTGTCTGTGTTTAAGGTTGTTAGCCTTCTGGAATATAAGTGGCCTATTAAATATAGAGGATTACTATAAACTCATTATTTATAATCCGTTCTTCCTCAGAATACCCTGGAGACACTTTGAACTGGGTTCTACAAGAAAATCTATCTGTATTTCTGGAAGAGATGATCAAGACCTTATATTTCATACCAATTATGGGAAGGCATGTATCTTAAATTGTAACTAAGAACAAGAAAGAAAAATAAACAAACAAACAAAAAAGTCCACCTAAAATAGTAAAAAATATTATGCTTTCCATTACACTTTGTTCATTAATTTAGTGGGAAAAAGGATACCATCCACAGTAATGGGTTCAGTCTTCTGAACTGCAGAAGGTAATTAAAGCCACTAACTGTCCAAACACTGAGATTAATAGCACGTATACTTATGCCTGTCCTGTTTGTTTGAAGCTGTATTATGAGAAGAAATGTTACAGTAAACAATTTCCTGCCTTCTGAGAGACAAATAACATGGATTCACCCCAGAATTCTAGAGCAATTTAAATAGGACATCATGGAGCATATTTAACCAATTAATTATTTTGGCTTTTGTACTAAAGGAATTAAAGGAATCAGCAGCTTCCACTTTCAGTGTCTCAAGATGAATATCAGATCTTAAGAAGCAAGGATGAAGTGCAAGAATTTACCAATTTATAGATAAAAATCATAAACCAAGGAAGAACATGAAGATGGAAACATACTTCACAAATCCACTAGGCCAAGAGATCTCACTGATGCAGCATCTGAATTTTCAAGATTTTGATAGTGTCCTTCACCAAAGAATAAAAAAAGCTGACTTGTTTATGGGATAAGAAAGGAAATTGGTTTGTATACTACAAACTGGTTAAATAAATAGGGAAATTATTAGCATTCAACTATCACTCCCAATGGGGGAACATCCCAAAGTGCATTTTTTGTGCAGAGGAAGATTGCATTTTTAAAATACTATGCAATAGAATCATAAATGATCAAGAAAAAGGAATGAATATTAAGAAGACAAGTTTGTTGATGCTCCCAGTATCAACAAATACTCCCAATAATCAAAACATTGTAAAATGGGAAAAGAAATTAAATGTTATTTTATGTAAATTAATGTACATGGGGAAAAACAACAGGTTGAGAACTACTGCCAATATTGAATGAGGCCCAAGCTACAAATGTTTTAGAATTTACTAAAACATCCTTATGGAAGTGGCTGGGATTATTACAGAAAAAGATAAGGAAGAAAACTGAATCAATAATAAAAACGTTGAAAATGACTGAGATGAAAGAAAACAAAAACCAGAGGATAAATCAAAGCAAAACAAATGCTAACATTACATAGACAAGGAAAAAAAAAATAGAAGATCCACCGTATGTGACAGGGATCATAAGAGAGGAAAACGAGTCTAACAGGCAAATATGTTCAAAGTTTCAAGTTCTGTTCTGATAGATTTTTAAACTGCAAATTGATGTTGCTAAATCAAAACAGGTGGGACGCAAATCCTATAAAGGAAATACTGGATAGAAAGAAAGAAGGAGTCTTATGAGGATCTGTATGAAGATAAGGAATAATTACATGTTATTGACAGTTCAGGAGAACAGAACCACCAGCATTAAAATTTTGAATTGTACTTTTAATTAAAAGGCTT
>NW_009919350.1:0-15050 GCF_000696875.1 Nestor notabilis
ATATATTTAATATAAAATAATACATAAAATATACTCCTTTGTTAAAGGCTCCATCTGGTTTTTCAGTGGAAACTGATTTTGTCACAATGGCCTGAAGAGAGATTTCTCCAGTTCTAAGCTGTGGAGTACAGCTTGTGCACTGGCAGGGAGTAGATCTGCTTTCTACCATAGTCACAGATTTGTGTTCAGAGAAGTTCTCAGATTTACAAAGAATTTTGAAGCACTGTCCTATCCTGTTAAATGTTTGGTAAAATAACACTATGTCATTCACCATCTTTGTTCCCTCTGTGCATTCAGATTCATATCTACTTATTTTACCAAGTTAAAGTATATTTGACTGAATTCTTTTTACTTCAGAACATGTGTAATTGGGAGGACAAGGGTACACAGTATTTCTTTCCAGTTGCGCCTAGTTTTCACAGAGACAAATGTGTACATCTGCACACAGCTACTGGGGGTAGGGGCAGAACAGGAGCAAGGCATGGTGTCCCTGAAGGTCTTGTTTGAGCAGTGGCAGCTTGCAATGGTTTAATATGTATCATAAGCCTGTCACTTTTGTTCCAGCTGCTGTGGCCAGTCTGGTGACACTCACCTGAAGAACAGTGACAGCTTCAGTGTTTTCCTGGCAGTGAATTACCTCAGAGCTGCTTCTGAACCTGGTGCTTTGTGCCATGGGGCTGCGCTGACCTCCCAGATGGTGGCACAGAGTCCTGATCCTGTGCCTGCCTCAGCTGTCTGTTTTGGGTGGGCTTGAGGCCAGAATCAGGAATGGATTGTGCTGTCTACCTGCTGGAAGGTGGTTTGAGCTTTGCATGCATCGAAGACATTTTTTCCTGCATTGAGGTTAGGCCTGGACAGTCAGTGTTTGACCTACCTTCACAGGATTGTGTGGCTGACACCAGACAAGACAATCCAAGGTCTCTCCCAAATGGGCCACTGCAAAGGCTGATGAGGTTTGTAGGCACCCTGAACGCAAACAGAATCTGTGCTCCCTGTAAGAGCAAGATGGGAAGGGTGGCAAACAGGGAGTCTTGAAAGTGCTCCAAGTTCACAGCTACTCCCAGGACTACCCCCTTGGGTTTGGAGACCATGTTGATGGTGGAGCAAGACCAGGCTCGGTAGTCATTGGGAGAAAGCACTATTATTATAGTACTTACTGCCTTTTAATGGAGTGGCATCTTTACTTAGAAACCTTTTCTTAGGGTAGGAGGATGAAATACATACACTGATACTAATGACAGGACGAGCCAGTGAGGACAAGAGGTGGAACCATTGTGTCTCTCCTTTTCCATCATGGATAGAACAAAGGCTAAAGCAGTGCATACACCAGATTTTTCCTTTTTTTTAATTTTTATTTTATTTTTCCTTCTTCACAAGTTCTGATTTTCTGTGGTGTGAGGTTTTTTCTTTCAATTTTTGCCTTTTTTTTTAAACGGATGGATGTGATCCAGGACCATCTGGTGGAATTTGCCGTTGTCACATCTAGGTTTTCTGATGTATTGCCTGTCAAGTTATATTGTATGTTCACATATGATGTGCTGACAACTACTGACAGCTCTGAGATGGGAAGTTGTAAGCTTGGGGGAAAGAAGAGAGGGACAGAGTTAGCTTTAAATATGTAACCTTGATTCCTCTTGATTGGTGGGGTTTTGTTTCTGGTGCCTGTGCTTGACTTGTTTAGGAAAGAAAGGTGAAAGAGTGAGCTTCAAACCAAATGCACCTAAGGTACTGTAATTAAACTTGGAAGGTTTGCAGTCCACTACTAGCTTTGTCATGGACTTTTTTTTCTCCCTCTGACACTGGGTTCCTCACTTAAATCTTTCTTTGTCTTTTCTCTGTGTCTATCTGTAGACACTCTCACACTTAAAATGCAGCCTTTCCTTTCTCCTTTACTTCTCAATCCTTCCCCAGTCCCTCCTTAGAAAGGAGATCTCAAAACGTTTCTGTTTTTATTAGGATACCACTAGGTATAATAATTCTGTAGTAAAATGAACTAAGATTTTCAGCAAATTAATTCTAACCTTTGCAGACAGGTTACGTGTATGAAAGCAATAAGCAACCCTGAAATAACTACAATAATTCCTTTCTTCCTGGTTTAATACTCAAATAATTAATTAAAGCAGGTTTTTTGATGTAGAGGTGCACAGTGCAATTACATTTCCTCACACATTGATAAAGATAATGCTGTACATTGTAAACCAGAATCCAAACAAAGTATAAACAGTTCAGGTTTGTTCCTCATGTTTTCTGCTGTAATTTGAAGCCTTGAGTAGCAATTAGGCTGGTGACAAGATAAATTTCACAACTTACTATCATTCTTCATTTTTTAATTGGCCAGATTAGTAAAGGAGAGATTTGTGTTTGAACTTTAAAGCTTTTTAGTTTGTATTGTACTGGTAGAAAGCACATTACAGGTACTTATGAATGGGTTAGAAGGAAGCCTGTTTGTAAACAGAGAGAGGATTGCACTGCAACGGCACATTGAGGTGTGGTTCTTCGCAGACTCTGCTCTCTCTCCCTCTCAGAGCATGGTGGTTGTACTGGGAGTGTTGATAAGTTGGAAAGGAAAAATCTTTCTTCCATGGGGGTTGAAGCTGAAGATGAGAGTCCCCAAGCTCAGGGACCTCTTGTTGCAATTTGCTAAGGAAGAAGCTGGAAAGCATTTACTTGCCTCTAGTTGCTGCTGTGTCTCCTTGATGCTGTGTCCTGGACTGTGGACTGCACATGCCCTTCTGTAGCTGTAGGAAGATGTTGTGTTTAAACTGACTGGACCATCAGAGCCTTAATATAGGAAAAAGTGACCACTGTTCTCATACTCTGATCTTCTGCAGTTCCATACTTCGTGCGTATCAGGTAAGGAGACTTGGAAATTACCCAGCTTTTGTGCTGTTGTAGGGTAGAAACTGGGGTATGCAAGGGTCAGTGTGAGGGTAGAGCAGCTCTCCATGGAGGTGATGGGTATGTTGGATGGAGCACTGTTCTTGTACTGATCAAGCGTCAGCTCAGATATTGTCAGAAGAAGTGGACTTCGGAGGAAACCCCATAGATGGAATATGGCCAAATTCTCTGCCTGTAACATCTCCGATAGCACTGCAGGGAGATGAGGCTGGTCTTCAGTCCTTAAATGCATTAAATTAACTCTGGGTGATCTTGCTGGGAAGAGGGTAATGAAGCAGGTCAGAAACAGGATGTGTGTGCTCAAGCACATACAGTGGGCTTAATACTCCAGGCAGCATTCCTACTGGGGAGCACACTGTGCTGTTCGTTAAACGTATCACAGCCCACGGATGCAGCCAAAATCCCTTGTCCAGGCATAAAAGATAAAGTCTACTAGGAAGGAGAGCAATCCCATTGGGAGAAACTTGTGAGAGGAGCTGGATGCACTCTGGTGTAATGCTGGCTGCGAAGGGCATGTACAAGCCAGCATCGTCTCAGGGGTTGCTTGAGACTCTTGCAGCAAAAATTTCAGCTTCTGGTAGTGGAGACTGATGAAGATCTTGACATTTCTATTCTGATGTTTCAGGTAGAGGTGGCTGCTGAATGGATCTGCAGTGTGACTGACGTGGTGTAGTGCTTCATCTTTATTTCATGCGATGAGGCGGTGAGAGGGTGGAGATTACTTGAAGTGCCTGGCTAGAGACAGAATGTAATTTGTCGTTGTTCATTTGTCTGGAGGGATACACAGCCCATATATAACTTAGAAACGCGTTAAAAATATAGGGAGCTGTTGTCTTTTATAATCAGTGAGCACTGAAGTCTGTTGGTTTAAAATCTTGTTCCTGTGGCACATAAATGCACTGCTATGCATTTTGCATTTATAGTACAGTATAACTGATATGTCTAAAATGAACCAAGTGTGTATAAAGAGTGCTGATAAAACTAAGCCCTTCATAAACTCAGAGTAATGTGTATTTTCCATATTTAGGCTGAAATACCTCAACTGAACATGGATTTATCCTTGACAGTTCTTCTGAGATGACATTTAATACAGGTGTTCTTTTTGTATGTGGTCTGCCAATGGATTTTGCTGTTTGTTTCTACTGCAGAAAGCATCCTTTCCCTCACTTTTTCTCCTTCTCCCTTTGAGTCTTTTTCTCTTTTTCTGGTTCAGCCCTGGTGGTGATATGCTATAGTTAAATTACCAGAAAGGGGAAAAGGGATATCAGTGTCTTCCACCTAGCTGTGGAGACATCTGTATTTTTGCTTTCTGCAGTGTACCAAGAACAAGAGAAACAAGCAAGGTGTTGCCGTCCTTTATCACAGGCAGAATGATAAATTACATGTCCTGGGAAGTTTCAAGATGTATAAGAATGCAAATCCTTGGTCCACGAGGATGTGTGGTTCAAAGTGCTGATCCAGCCAGGAGTTAAGCATGTGCTTAAATCTAAGTGCAAGCGTTGCTTCCGTTGGGTGTATATACCCACCACCATGCTGTGTGGGGTAAGCAAAGGTCTTGCTGTGAAAGGAGGATTGATTTATTTTAGTGGAGTGAAGTAAGAAATGAGACTTTTCCAGTCACCTGGAAGAAAGGTCTGTAAATACTGCAGGTGTTGCTCTTCTGTGTTACTGTCCTTGACCCTCCAGCTGAACTGATGTAGATAGAAACCCTGATGGTTTGGCATTTTCTGCCTTACAGTCCATCTGTCCATTTTGTCTTCTCACTTTTCACACGCTGGCCGTGTCTGCTAACCATAAACAGAACAACACCTTGTTTGTAGTAGGTCAAATGTAGTGTGGTACCTCTACCTATAAGGTTTGAATGATTAGAAGGATTTTACAAGGGAGTGCAGAACTTTTCCTCCCTTGCAAATAGGGAAATATGTAGAAATTTTCAGTCATTTATAATTCAACCCCTTTCCCTCCTGTGTAAAAGTCTTTGGACCAAAGCTCTGTACACTGGCTTATTCTCTGCCAGCCTGAGAAAGAAACTTCTTGGAAAAGTGACTAAAAATGGTTGAGGTTTTTTTCCTGTCTGCTGATGGCAGTGTGCAGTAGGCAGAGTGATCTAGATCTTTTCTTCTTCTGTTTCTTATTCCTGGTTGTCCTTTAGTGGAAGCACTCTTTTTGGCTCTGTTTTCTTCCTTAGTTCATTTTCATGCCATGTTCCTTGCTCCTTGGAAAGTGATGGCATGTGTGCTTTCTGAGGAGGCAGCGTATTCTCTGCTCTGGTTGCTGTCCATGTGCTTCTGGTGGTGTGAGGTTGTCAATCTCCTTGTTGGATTTAAGCTTGCGTTCTGACTGGGAGGGGCGACATCATTTTTGTGTATGGATGGAAATGTTTTTATTGGTTTGTGGGAGTTTTTTGGTGCTGAATTAGATGTCATTCTTCTTGCATCCTTGAGACTCTAAAGAGAGATGGGGCCCAAGTTTTCCTGATGCACTGATTTTATAGCATCGTTTATTTTCACTGAATTACATCCAACTGGTCTCACAGCATTGCAGCTGGCACCGTAATTCTCACATCCATCTCGTGGTTTTTAAGTAGTTTTGTTTATTTCATACATTTCAATGAGGTCTCAGGCTCATGATTGGAAATTTCTTGGTGCTTTACTGATAAACACAGATCAAAAATATAATCTCCCAGTCTGGTCTTTTTGTCTTCTGGAGCAGTCTTTGAAGGTTGCACATTCTTCTCCTGTACATCCTTTGTCCAAGTGCATCTTCTTTTTTGTCCTCTATTCCCATCTTATTGTTTCTTCTTTCTTTTTATTTCAGTCCTTCAGTCTTTTAGTCTTTGTTTGCTTTGTTTGTTTGAAAAGAGACACACCTGAGTTTAGGTGTAGTTGGCTGTTTGGACTCGACTTGGAATTTTTCCTTAGGAATGCTTTGTAAGCAAAGGGCTCATTAGTTTGCCCCTTCAGCAATTAAAGCTTTTTCTACCAACAGCTGAAAAGTGTCACCAACTTTTCTCATCCTGCCTGCAGCTTTCATTGCCATTTGACTGCCATGCATCACTTTGTCATACCTGTGAGAGGCTGTGCTGCACAGTTATTACATATGAATCAACTGAGATTTCCCTTTTCCATAGTAAAATATTTCACCTTTTCCTTTCAAAACATATATGCAAGTGTGCTCCACTGTCCTGGCCTTTGACTCTGCCTTATAAAACTGAAATAGAGATCAAGGTAAGTATTGACAGCTGTATGCCTCTTCACAGTTGCATCCAGGAGCCCTTTCTTCAGCTGCTAGATGTTCCAAAGACCTCGTGTGTAAAAAGGGTCCAAGAGGCATTTTGATATTAAACAAGAATTGTTTGGTTCTTGTGTGGAGATGGCATATATGGAGATTAGGATTAAAGATGAGAGGAATAAGAGTTTGTTTGAGAACAGAAGAGGTTTTGTATTTGTGAAAAAAGTGGGGTTTGTACCATCCAGCTAATTTGCCAAGGTTCAATTGAGAAAATGTGATTTGCAATAAAAACTGTTTCATTTTTTGGTTGTAAAGATTCCTTTGTGTATATGGTGTTCATTTCCTTTCCATCTTTTTACTGGTTTACCTGAGCAATTCAATTGCACATTGTTTTTTTGCTTTTGAGTGACACTGGGTATGATAAAATCTCTGTTTTAAACTGTTACTATGTGATTAGCAGAGAAAGATGCTTTTAAAGCCTGATTAGCCTGCTGCACTGTTGCTCAAGGAGAAAAGAGGAGCTGAATTCTGGGATTTGGGTCTTTGATTGGAAGTCCTTGTGTAAATTTGGCACAGGCTACTTCTCTTCCAGAGAACCATCTCTTAATTCAGCTTAGAGCTGTGTAGATGCTAGGGCCATGCTTGCTTGAAGCCAAGGAGTTACAATGAGTTTCCTACTAGTTGTGCTTTATCTACCTCTTGTATGAAGTGGGCTTGCACACAGATCTTTCTTATTCATCTAGTTATGCTCCCTGATGCATACAGCTTTTAAGATTCCTTTATGAAGTCTTGTGGCTAGCTTTGCTCTCTGTTGTCAAAGCTTCCTTTCTTCAAAACCAGCCTGTTAGGGCTGTTTCTGCTACATTCTTCTTAAAGCCATGCTGTGAGTTTTTCATTGCTTTTGGAGCTAGAATTCCAACTATTACGGTTTATGGACCATTTTTACATACCTTTCTCTTAATAACATTCTTGATGGTTTGGTTCCCTTCAGCGGCGTACTAGTGTGAATGTGGTTTGTCCCAGGAAGAAGCCCTCCTTAGATTGCGCATAGGGGCTGATCCCTCTTCTGAAGAGGAATGCTTTGTATCATCAGGGATTTCCTGGATGTGATGGAGTTTTGCAATTGCTTCTGGCAAGCAGACAGTCAAATGTGGTTACAGGATGACCACAGTCCATTGGATGGGGCAGTCACTGATGAGCCTTTGATGCACTGGAGATGAGTTAGCTGTGAATTGCTTCATGCCTTAGTTTGCTGTTTCCCCTCTCCCAGCTGGCTACCTGTAATATAAATAGAGTGGGATGTTGATGGTTTGTGAATCAAAATCCCTTTGCAATCACAAGATTAGTCTCCAGTATTTCCTTTCTGGGCAGATAAGTCTTTTGCCCATATCTGTGTGGGCAAAGAGGCCCCTCCAGAAGGGTGTGCGACAGCAGTTTCATGACCTCTTTTTTTTTGACTGACTCACCATATCATGAGCACACTTGTGTGAGCCAAGGCAGAGTCAGGCTGTTTCTGCTGTTTTGAACTTATTTCAATTTTTATTTCAGTATTTTCCTGCTTATCTTTCACAGTGGGTGGGAGGAGTGGAGGAAGGGAAGAGGAGGAGGGGTGGAAAATAAAAAGGTGCACAAAGATTAATTTTCTTTGTAATTTCCTCTTTTAGTAAAAGGAGAGACACACCTGGGAGAGTAGGTTATCAGACCTTTAAGCACATAGATGAAACACTTTCCTTTTTAATAGACACTCTGGTGGTGTGCTGAGGCAGTCCTCTGCTCAGCACTAAAACTGTATGACCAGATTCATTTTGAGGAGACATGAGGTAGCTTCCTCTGTGTGTGCATTTTTACTGCCTTTAGCTAAGTTAGGGCCCTTGGTGCTTATCACTTTTTAATGATTTGTTCTTACCACTGCTCCTTGCTTCTGGCTGCTTGTTCTTTACTACTTAGGTTATTACTTGCATTCATGCAGAGACCTGAGAGTTAATAGAAAATGAAGATTGGAGTTGCTTTCTCCTTCTCTTCTCCTGTCAGGTTATCTGGGACAGCTTCACACACATTTATATACAGCTTTGCAGCTTGTGTCAAAGGTATAAAACTAAAGCTGGGAAGCTAACAGCTTATTGAAAATAATTTCATTAAATTTATAAAGCCACTGATTAATCATCTTCTAATGCAGGTATAAACTTAAGCGTGATATATAGTCTATATATTAATTGTAATCTTTTATATTAATTTTGTAGTAGTCATACATATGTATTATATACCTATATATATTTAGCACAGAGGTCACAAAGTCATGTTATACAAAGTTCTCTAGTCAATCTTAATTTATGTGCATGTCTGTCACATTGGAACACAGAGCTCTTAGGTTCATGCTTATATTCAAGCAAATTAGAGAAGAGGGATTTTATTTTAGTACATTTCATCACCTTGATGGTAAAGAAATGGTGGTTATTTTTTGTACCCTTAAACCAATTAGCAAGGGAGCTGTTTTCTAGTCAGCCCTCAGCCTCTGACTTCGGTGCTTTCTCCTTTTACATACTTGCTGCATTAATAGAGGTGCAGATTTGAGGCTTACTAGTTGCAAGAGGAGCTTTCTGTGGCTGTAGCTTTAATCCCTTTCCTGGGAAGAAGGGTTGACTACCTCAGCAGACTGTTACTGTCAGCTGCCAGGACCGATTATAAGCACATTGTTCAGCCTTCAAGAGGGCGGAGTTGCATGAGCCAAGGCAGGAAGGTTCTGCTTGGGATGATGTATGTCCTCCGTCTCTGACCCCTCCAGACTTGGGATGGGTCTCACTGCCTATGGCTGATAAATATCTGTATTTTAGTCTTTTCTCCAGGGTCAGAAGAACCTTCCTCTATCAAGATGATGAGTGTGACGGCACATATGCTTTTACTATGGCTCGTCTTGGAAATTCTTTGCAAGTGAGAGGGTTCAGACTTGCTCCAGCCCTCCCTGTGCTTAGGTAATGCTGCAGGGCTGTCATAATGGCTAGATGGCTTCTGCGGGGAATGGCTGCATCAGCAGCAATACTAACAGAAGTCTAGTGGTGGAAATATCTGCACATGGATCCAGAACTGTACACGATGAACAGGGACAGATGTTTTTAAGTGGAGCTGTTTTAAACAGCAGTTGGTTTATCGAACTGATGTTGCTCTTCTCTCCTTGACAGTCAGGTTACACTTCAGTTATTTGAAGAGATTCTCATTGCCAAACACTTGACTCAGCATTTGACTGAACAGAGGCAGCAGATCCTGCCAGTGGGAAGAAAGCAAACAGAAACAAGCTGCAGTGGCAGGGTTGGGCAAGGAATGTCCCATCATCGAAGGGCCACCAGTGAATAGCAACTATGTTGATAGGTTTGCAGATGTTCCTATCCCAACAGTAGTTTCTGCTTTTTCTCTGAAACTGTCATCTTCTGTGCGTATTAAATGTCATATCAGCTATTTATGGGGGTATTGCAGCCTCCATGGTGTGGAGAGGGCTGAAAAGGGGGTCTTTATGGAGATGATGCATTGATTTATTGGTGGGATTTATGGGACAAAAATTAACCACCTTATTTTTTTATTACTATTTAAATAAATACAATAGCAAGTCTTATGGAAAAAAAATATATATGCAAGTAAATCAAGTCAGTCTTGAACCTCTTCCTCTTGCTGCTGTGCCCTTGATAAATATGTCTAGATTCAATAGTCCTTCCGTGAATTTTCAAGCTGCCAAGGGCATGAAGAAGTTCTTCCTAGCTATTGAACTGTAAATTGTTGCATTTGACACCTGGAGGAGTTGGAATGGTTTTGTGCAAGTAACTCAGTGTATTTGTCACACTTTTCCTATTGCATGCAGTGGATTACATTGAAGCCAAGCAAGATGATTCATACTGCTTTCTTCTCTTCCCCCTGGCAGTAGCAGTGGTAGCCCTCAGAGCAACATCTGAAACAGTAAGTGCCTGGCCCACTGCCATGTGTTACAACTGCTCTGCTGGGCCCTCTGATGATACTGTAATGAGATGAGAGACAACAAGAATTATTCTTTTCCACAGGGAAAATGAGACCAGGGTATTTAAGTACTAATCGAAAAACTGTTTTAAGGAAGTGTTTAAATTGGCCAGCAGACGTTTTTCAGTCCTAGGGCCTGTGCTGTCAGGAAACACCCTATTTTTTAACTGCGGTGTAAGTTTAGATTATTTGTGAGACTTTGTGCTCTGTTCTGAATTTTCATGTGAATATTAGCACCCAGAACATGGATGTTGCCCAGAGAAGCTGTGGCTGCCCCATCCCTGGAAGTTTTCAAGGCCAGATTGGATGGGGCTTTGAGCAATCTGGTCTAGTGGAAGGTGTCCCTGCCCATGGCAGGGAGTTGGAAATGGATGATCTTTGAGGTCCCTTCCAACCCAAACCATTCTATGATTCTACGATTTTGTGTTTTGTGCTCCCTTAGCATCAGTCTAAGTGGTTACGCTGTGGGGGTGGGGGGTGTGTCCAGTAAAACTGTGCTCCTGTCAGTTGGTAATACAACACTACTATCATATGAATAGGGTTGAGTGATATGCTGGCTGCATCCCTTTAAATGCTAGGTTGTGCTGTACAGGTGTGGCTGAAGGAGGCGTTGGAGGTAAACCAATCTATTTGCAATTTTGGGACTCAAAATGACAGTAAAAAGTTTTATTTCCTCTAATTTGATTTAGATTCTCCTTTACCTTGGCTCTGAACTACATTCCTGTCATGCTGCTATGCTAGGTACCTCGGGGCATTTGTCAGACACTGGCTAATTGAAGCACACACTCCAACTTGGATCGAAATGGCTGTTTTGATCAAGATTGTGGATGCTGCTGTTCTTTCCATGAAGCACTAGGTCTTTGGTTTGTAGTTTTTGCTTCTCCAGGGTTTTTAGGAAAGCACAAAATCTCTGAGGGTACCAGAAAATAGAAGCTTAAGGCAAAGGCAGCTGTGGGGAACAGTCCTCCTGTAATTCTGCTTGTGAACTGACATGTTCTCATCAGTTCTTGAACAACTGCAGCCCACATGCAAATGGTTGCATAATCCAATGAAGGCAGTGAAACGCTTGGACACCTTAAGCCTTCCACACACTTGTTAGCTGTTCACCAGTACAGATCTGTCAAAGTGCCTGACATTTCTGCTGTTTAGCCTAAAATGCAAATCTTGTATTTCTGTTATTTCTCATCTTTTACATACCTTGGTGCCTCTATGATGTTCACATTTGAGGATGTTTTTCCTTTCAGCAGCTATATTTTACTGTGGTACTAGCATTTTAATTTCCTAAGATGTCTGAGACTTGCTGGTTATGACTAACATGTTTATCTCCTCAGACAGCAAAAAGGGGCTCTCTTCCTTTTCTTCCACCCTTCTCAGGACAAGTCCATGCAGACAGGGCTTCCAATTCCAGGCTAAATAGCGGCTACAAGGGGTCTTCCAGGAGAGATATGCATGGCCCTCTGCACAGCAAGCATGAATGGGGATAGGAGATGGGAGGAAGGTGTGCTGGGAGCAGAGCATGTCAGGGTTAGTCTGCTCCACCAGTAGCTCTTCCAGAGCAACAGTGACATAATTGATAACTTAATCCTCCCTGTCCCTTATCATGTTTAAACTGTCAACTTTGATCTTGGAGGCTCTGGCTCCTGTCTTCAGTCTTGGAGCCCTTGGAGATGAATATAACCTTGGGGTACACAAGAGGGTTTGATTGTTGGTGGGTTTTTCACAGGGAGCTGCTACTGTATTTGTGGCTGCTGGTGTGGTGTGTCCTACCCTGATCCCATTGACAGTTCCAGTATTTTCCTCTGTAAAATGGGAGATGTGTTTCATCAGGTGTTGCTGTAGTGATAAAGGCCTAATGTTAAAGTGTCATCTGAGAGAGGGCAGATGATCTTACTGCAACCAAGGTTGTGGGAAGCACTCTGGTGAAGCCATGAGCAATATCCAGGGGTCTTACAGGCAGTGTTTTACCTTTGGTTTCTCATGTCAGTGTAGGTGAACATTGTTTACATACCAAGCTGCTCTTATGAGCATGAATTATCTCTGTTTCCTTTACAGACACATTGGCACTAATGACATTTGCAGGTATGCAGTTGGCATAGCTGTAGGAGAGGGAGTTGGTTTCTCTGGATCACCCTTCTGACCTGTTATTACCGATGACAAAATGGGAACCTGAAAGAGCACAAGTGACATCTAGCTTGGGTCAGAACAGCTACCGAAGCCATCTCCTGCCTTGGGAACTAGCAGGTGAGTCTCTCATGTCATCATCTGAACACACATTGCACACAGTTGCAGGAGCAGGCTGGTATGTCCCTGCAGTGCTGCTTAGGGTGGTTCCTGATGGTGATGGAGGGATTGTTAGAGTGATCAGTTCAGCATATGACAAATTTGGATAGTTAGTGTGCTTTTCCATCACAAGTATATATTTTACGTGTATAAAATGTGCACATATCTGTGGAGGAGAATAAATATCTATGAATTTGTCAGGTTGATGTAAAGACATGTAACCTCTGTGTGTGTGTGTATGTGTGTGTAAAATGTGTCTGATCATGCTTTGTAAACCTATTATTTATGTAAAACTTGTGTCCTACATCTGTTAAGCCTGGGAGTATGTCATGCTTGGAACAGTTGAGCAAAGTGGGGTTTGGCCATTGAGATACTCTTCAAAAAATACCTCTTCCCTGTCGAAGTATATTCTTGCTTAGGAACTTTCACTGGCTGAAGTGCTGGTCCTTTTGACATCAGTTTTAATGCTAGCTTCTGCAGAAGCAAAATGCTATCCTCTTATGTGTGGAGTCCCAGTCTTGGTGTCCAGAAACCCAATGCTTCCTTTGTCTCCTTGTTTGTCTTTCAGTACAGGGATGTTTTTTTTTTTTGTCAGTTCAGGTATGAAATGTTTTAGTGTGCTCAAACTGAGATGCACTTTTGGTTCAAAAGCACTGCAGGAAGAACAGTTTCTTATAGAACATACTTCTGGGACTATAAATAATAAATGCTGTGACTCGGAGTGATGCAGGCACCCCTGCAACATGTATATGCAACGCAAAGATTCAGTAAATAATGATTTACCTGCTCTTTGTCAGCTGAATCCAAGAGGGATGTATTCAGACTTCTTGCTATCATGATGACTTTTGTTTGTGCTGTTTTAGGAGTTCTAAAAATGTTAACTGTTTTTCTTTTGTGGTGCTGTTTTTGGAGGCTGCAGCTGTATGAGGGGTATTAAATATTTATCAAAGTCTTAGTTTTGATCCAAGACAATCTATTCAAACCTCACCAACTTGCAGTAGGGTGGTCATGCTATTTGAAAACAGCTTGGGACCACCACACTTAGTGCCTTATGGTGCAGTAGTAACAGGTAGTTATTATTTCAGTGTTGCTGCATTTATTGGTTTATGGGGTTTTACTCCCTTTAATGATATAGTTTTGTTCAGTTACTTTGTGGTGTAGCAGACTGGCAATAGAACCCTCTTCAGGACTGAGATTAAGCTGTCTAACTCCATGTGATGTGATAAACTGTACCTGTGAAATCTATGCATATACCTCATTCCAAGGGTAGAGAAGAAGCTTATTCATAAATAGAAGTCTGTAAATGTTGTGTTTTCTTCTCCTTTAAAATCAAAGCTTGACTAAGATAAGGAGCCTAGCATGGTATCTCTGAGTTATCAGGGTCCCACTGATAAGTCCCTAACCAGAGAAGAAGGTATGTGGAGTCAGTGGAAAGGCTCCTGTGAGCATCAGTGGAAGCTAGGTCATACAGTTGAGCTTTCAGAAGCGTGGAAAACACAGTCAAGATGCGTTTTCCCAAGTGAAGTCAGCTACAAATCTAACTCTGCTCCTCAACTTTCAAAATTCAGAGCAAAACCATCTGACTTGTTCTACACAAGACAGCACTTTTGCATTCAGTGGGGCCAGAGGGCAGTGAGATGAGCTGAAAAGGGAAGGGTAACTCTGGATATCCTTTGTCCCAACAGGACAGGTTGGGGACACTAGGTGGGCCTGCCAGAAAGGAGATCTTTTCTATTGGCTCTTTTTTTTTTTTATTTCCCCCAGGCAGCTGTGACTGACCAGGATCTCTTTGAGATCTTCTCAGGACAGTCATAGGTTTGTGCTGTTGTTCAAAGTCCACCTTGGGTTGATGGGAAGAGGTAGCACAGGCCTGGAAAGGAGGGTACTGAGGTACATGGCACCTTGTCCTGTCAATCCTAGTGTTTTTTAATGTTCCCAGCTGAGCCAGAACCATTTTGCTTGTTCTGTGCCAAGAAGGCAGAGGTATTAAAGCAGCATTCCAGAGCAGGAGATGAGAAAATGTCTGGTTTACTTCTGTGATGCCCTAGTTTAGTAGATACAACAGTTGTGTTTATTCATCATGTTGGCAGGCTCGTTTTTGAAGGTCTAGCTTTGTCAAGAATCTTTTGCTGGTTCTGCAGAATGTTATTTGGGTTTATTCTTTGTTTCTTTCAGCTTCTTTTTCTTCTCTATTTGGCTTTTATCTGGCAGTCAGAAACCCCAGGTTATAAACTCTGTGGTATTACCGTGTTTATAAGCATATGTGATGCTGAATGACACCCACATTTCTCAGCTCTGACAGTGGCTGTATTCAGGCTAGCAGTCTTACGTCCTGCACAGGACACGTCATATTCCTGGGGCTGCTCTGCACCTCCCAGTTCTGCCAGATCTTTGCCTCAGGACTACCCTGTTTTCATCAGTATTTTGTATTGTTCTCTATTGCTACTGTGAGTCAAAATGTATCACCTGTCACTGCCCTGCAAAGGCTTCAGCCTCTCACCGCAGATTGATTCGGCAGGGCTGCTTTGCCTTCTTGCAGGGAAATAAAACGTTTCGTGGGGCTGGGGTGCCACAGTAAGCAGGGGTTATTCCTCGACAAAGTGATGGCAGACATGGTCAACTGCACCAGGCAGTGTGACTCC
>NW_009919351.1:0-8422 GCF_000696875.1 Nestor notabilis
CTCTGGGCTCGCTCCAACAGCTCCACGTCCTGATGTTGGTGACCTGCATGTCCAGCTAATAGCAGGAAGATGGGAGGTGTTGGACACTGAGTGAGGGCCCTACAGCCACACGTGTCCCCAGACAGTCCTGCACAAGCAATCGAGGCTGCCAAAAAGAAACTGCTCTGCTGGAAAAGCTCTGCCCTTGGCAAGGGAGAGCAGGAGCCTGCGCTGGGATGGGCAAGGGCCCTGAGGAAAAAAGCATTTTTATAACAGCACCTGAGTGTTTGCCATCTGTCTGTCTGTCTGTCAGCTGCCCAGTGAAGAGAGGCACATAAGCCATTTCTTAAAGCATAAAGAAGAGCTCAGGCTGTGCTGGAGGGGCTGGGCCAGAGCCATGGGGCCCAGGCAGGGCACTTGCTGTAGGGACAACAGCGGGTGCAGCACAGTGGTGCTCAGAGGCTCTTTAGTGATGAACGGGCACTGACTGGGAAGAAACTCAGCTATACTTCCGTGTAGGACAATGGTTGGTTGTTCTTTTCTGTTATAGCACAGTAAAGCAGACTGTTAAACAAGGTCTTTGAGATACAGGAGAAGCCAGCATCACCTCACTGAGAGGTGCAGTCCCTCCCTGACCTCCTGCAACATATTTTCACCCCTGCAATGCTAACCCTGTCTAGGCAGTATCAGGAAAGTCTGGAGTTTCAGCCTTGATTCATTTCCTCCATACCATCTCCTTGCAATGACAAGTGAAGGAGCACACCTCCCAGCTCTCTCACAAAGACATAAGACTGTTTTCCTAGCACAGTGTTGCTCTGAACGATCAGCCACGAGCTGCTGCCTACATTGCTGCTTCTTGCCTGTACTTATCTGTGAAACTGGACAAGAAATACGGACTTATAGGTGCATTGTGTGAAACCCTTTAGCTTTCTCCCTTGCACCTTTTCACATACTCATCACCATAGCCTGCTTCAAACAGCCTTCCACAGCCTGGCTAGTCCTGCTGCTCCCACTGGCAGGGTAAACTCTGCTCCAGGCAACACAGTTTTCCCATTAAAGATGCTGGATGGCAAACACAGCTCATTTAAGTCCAGTCCATTTTACCAAGGAAGGATAAAAACCTGAAGCTCAGCTCATACAGAGCCAAGACCTGAACTTGGAGCTGCCTCCTGCCCAGATCACAGCCCTGAGCTTGTCAGTCCTGAGGAGCTGGTCACAAGCACAGGGATGGCTGCTGTACCCAGCACAAGAGTAGCTTGGATGTGGCTGCCTGGATGCACATACCCAGACATCAGCAGGAGAGATCCTAACTGATCCTTGGGATTCTCTGGGGCCCCCAACACAAGAGGGATGTGGAGCTGCTGGAGCGAGCCCAGAGGAGGCCATGGAGCTGCTGTGAGGGCTGGAACAGCTCTGCTCTGGAGCCAGGCTGAGAGAGCTGGGCTGGCTCAGCCTGGACAAGAGAAGGCTCCTGAAGGGGAGACCCTAGAGCAGCTCCAGTGCCTAAAGGGGCTCCAGGAAACCTGGAGAGGGGCTTTGGACAAGGGCCTGTAGGGACAGGCCAAGGGGAATGGCTTTAACCTGCCAGAGGGGAGATTGAGATGAGTTCTGAGGCAGAAGCTCTTCCCTGGGAGGATGCTGAGGCGCTGGCCCAGGGTGCCCAGAGAAGCTGTGGCTGGCCCCTTCCCTGGGGGGGTTCACGCCAAAAGAGCAACCTGTTCTAGTGGAAGATGTCCCTTCCCGTGGCATGGGGTTGGGACTGGATGAGCTTTAAGGTCCCTTCAACCCAAACCAGTCTGGGATTCTATGATGTGTCTGTGTTTTTCTCCTTAGGCATTCAGTGACACCATTGCCAAGGACAGCTCTCTAGCTGTTGGCTTCTTTCAGAGAGGGTTTGTCCATCTGCAGCTGGGAAGGTGAGACATGCATCTGTTTCAGTCTTCAGTTTTCTCCTTTTAGTCAGACTTTATTCCTAAACCTAAATGATTCTGTGATTCTAAAATTCACTTTTTCCAGCAATCTTAAACAGTTCTTATAGTCCAGTTTCACCTTTTAAACCACATCAGAGGTCAGTAAGTCTGATCTCTGATAAGGTTGAGAAGATAGGAGCTGCGTAACTCCAGGCCCCAAAAGTGGCTAATACATGACATTACTGTCCCATACACACAGAGAAAGAAGCTGCTCTGTTTGGGGGGCTGCCAGAAGACATGTTGCCACTCAGATTTGCTTTGGGAATGAAAAAATGTAATTATGCTGCTTGGTGTACCTTCACATGGGACCCCTGAGTCTGGCCTCCAAAAAAAACAGTGCCCAGCTCCCACTCTCTGCTGACAGTGGATTTGTGGACCTGAGCTCAGGCTCCTTGATTTACTGTTGGGATAGCTCCACTAGTGTCATGGGATTGATTACTCATTATTTGCACAGTTAAATCACAGTGACATCCTGCTCAGACAGGTGGGTGGAGAATTTTACAGATCCCTCTTACCTTCATGTTCAGTTATTCTCTTTCCCGTTTTTCCGTATTTTCCAGACCTTAATGTCCACAAAATGACTATCTTTATTTCTGGGAGGGGTTAAACTGAGCAATTCTGCACCCACAGCTGCCTATCAAGCAGCTACGAGCTCTGTGCCTCTGCAGCAGAGCTGCAGTCAGGGGTCGTGGAGCACCAGCTGGCATGTCCAAGCTGCTCCACTGGGCACCTTGTGCCAGCACCTCAGCACCCTCACAGGGAAAAGCTTCTGCCTGAGAGCTCATCTCAATCTCCCCTCTGGCGGGTTAAAGCCATTGCCCTTGGCCTGTCCCTACAGGCCCTTGTCCAAAGCTACTCCACGTCCCTCTTGTGCAGTTGCCCCAGAGCTGGATCAGGACTGCAGAGGGGGGGGTCTCCCCAGAGCACAGCAGAATGGCAGAATCCCCTCCCTGACCTGCTGCTCACGCTCTGGGGGTGCACCCAGCACACGGGGGGGTTCTGGGCTCCAGCACACACTGCAGATGGGTCATGGGCAGCTTTTCCTCACCCGACGCCCCCAAGTTCTTCTCCTCAGGCTGCTCCATCCGATCTCCCCCAGCCTGTGTTTGTGCTTGGAATTGCCCCAAGCCAGGGACAGGACCTTGGTCTTGTTGAACCTCATGAGGTTTGCACAGGCAAACTTCTTAAAACTGTGTTCAGCTTTTGTAGTCCCATGTTGTTCTCTCATCTCTGCACTGCAGGTATGAAGAGGCTCTCTCTGACTATCGTATGGCTTTCAGTCACCTAAGAAAAAATCCCTTCATCGATTACAAGCAGCTGGGACTGCGGTACATCCTCTATGCATGGGAGGTAAGAGTCAACCTGTCTGAGCAGGCTTTCACCCCTGCTGGGGGGAATTAATAGGCATTAGTAACCCAAGAGTTTTTCACAACAGTGCATTGCAACAGTAAAAGGAGAACTTAGTCATAAAAGTCATAAACCAATCTCATCTCTGAAGAGTTCAGCAAATTGTGCAGTTTGAAAAGTAAAGTTCTTCAGAGCAGATGGACAGGAATTTGTATATTGGGGTGGGGTTTTTTTGGCTTATCCATGTATGAATGCAATAGTTACTTACATGCATGTAAATATATATGTAAGTTCTGTGAACTTCTCAGCTCTAAAAGCTGAAATAGGCTGAAGTATAGACAGATGGGAACAGAATTGGTCCATAATGAAGACTCCAAGAAACTTACCGGCACGAAAGCCTATTTTTCCAGCTGTAGCAACTGGTCTTCACATTTCCTCTGTCTCTAAACTCACACCGTGGGCTGTAACTGGGTTTTGCTTCTGTAACATTTCACTCTGCAGCTCTTACACTATGACATGGAGTCAACCTACCTGTTCAGAAATCATCTAAGTCTGAAATGACTGTGAATATTTGTAATATTTGGAGTGTAAAAGACTTCTAGAAACTGTACTCTGAGGGCTCATTTTGTTTTCTCTCCCAACTCTGCACACAGAGACTGAAAGGCACATGCAGGAAAGAGTATTTAATTCTTTACTTCCGCAGGGGTGAGGAGTTATTGTGTAACTCAAGTCGAGCGTGCCCAGAAACCCCTTCGGTCTCAGTCAACTTTCATGCACCTTACACCTGGCAGGAAGAGGCTGTCTGTGGCATGTGTGCTATTACCCAAACCTCACTGGCTTTAGCAGTTTCAGCACCACAGCACTGCCTTCTGAGCTCACACACACTCAGAAACAACTGAGTCCCTTTGGAAGGTTCGAGGCTGCAGGAGTGCCCCAGGCCATCCCGAGGAGGTTGGTACCTTTCCTGGTGTGAATACACAGTCCCTCACTCCACATGCTCTGGGCATTGCCAGGACATGTGCTCTTACTGGGCTGGCACTCCAGACTCGGGATCTGCATCCTGAGTCGACTGAATCTCACTCTTACATCTACCTGCAGCTCATTTCCCAAAACACAAACAATCTTCCTGCAGAACTGCACCATCAGCTTTCCCCATGTGTGGCCTTTCAGATGCTGCAGCTTATCCTCCTGTGTGGAGGGTGCTGTGGCTGTGTGGTTTGAAAATCCAAAACTATTTGCCTCTTGCAAGGCTGTAGCACTTCTGAGCTGGGTTGGAACTGCTGCCTCACCTCTCCAAGAGGCAGCATCCCTGCAGCTCCTGTAGATGTTCAGGACTGCCTTTCCCCACCACCCCCAAACTGCCATTTGCTACTGTCATGATAAAGGAGCAAAGGAAAAACATCCCGTTATTTGCACCTCTGCCCCAAGCCCTGCTTGCATCCAGGAACCACAAAGCAATTGACAGGCAGATAATCCTGTCATGTAATGTAACAAGCTATTTGACAGCAAGTCTGTGAGGCCACGCTTCTGCCTGGTGGGCCAGCAGCTTTCCATACACTCACTGTTGGGCAGTGGCAAGATCTCCCACTCTTAATTAGCATATGGATCAAGGCTTCCCAACACCCAGTCTGTGCTACTCCCACACTTTGCCACTTCACCACCCAACATACTTACATGCTGCTAAAGGGTAACAAGCTACAGCTGGCAATCTGCACATTCACAGCCCACCACAGTGTGAAATAGTTTCAGTCAAGTTATTTTGCAGTGAAAGGGAGCCAGAATTACTCTGCATAGTAAAATATTACCTAGTTGCATGTAGGTAGAAATGCAAGAAAACCCTTCCTGGCCTTTCAGATGCAGGAAGATTAAAACTTGTGTGGTACCAGAGTCCTCATCTGGTGTTCCCCAAGCTTCTCCTTGGCTTGAACAGAGCTGGCAGCTCCAGCAACTAGCCTGGAGGTGCAGAGCTACAGCTTTTCTCTCTTTCCACTCTAAATATGAAGGTTTTTTTCCAGCTATGCAACCAGTGGGGAGTAGGTGGCTGCTGTGGTTGTACCTGTGGTGTTCCAGTGCCTGGTCCTTGTTTCTTGGCTGACTTCCGTCAGTCATGGTGGGTGTCTGCTGGGTCTCAGCTCTCAGTTCTGCTCTCTTCTTGCCCTCTCCAGGTCCTGTACAGCACTGCAGCGGCACAGTGCCAGCTGCAGCAGTGGCAGGAGGCCAGAGTCACCCTGGACAAGGCTGCTGTGTGGAGACCTGAAGGAAGAACAGCAATCCTGGACCTGGCCCTTCAGCAGGTGCAGGTAAGAGCCCCTCTGTGAGCTCCTGGGTATGTGCGTTGGGTTCAAGTTAAGAAACAGGAGGTAACAATGTGCTAATTGTTGTATGTTTGGGTTTTCTTGTCTGCTTGGTCACCTGGTAACAGAGTCAAAGCAATTTGCTTGTGATGCTCGACCAAACTAGTGCTTCAGCTGATGAAGTACTCCATCAGCCCCAGGTGCTTCATAGCACAGCAACACCATAGTGAAGAATTATGGGACAGCCTCTCAGGTTGGGGCTTTTACTTTCTAGTCTCTGCTAATACCTAGTCAGCTCTTTTATGACCAGGAATAACTTGCAGGTCTCTGATTTATTCTTCCTGGAGGGTTCATTATTTTGCTTCTTCCATACTTCCTTATCTTCTTTCTATCCCTTCTAAGATCTGACCCTCTCTTCTAGCATCATGTTTGTGCTTTACATCAGTGTATCATTTATATTTGCTGTTAGCTTGCTAGTCAGTGCTTGAACAGGGGAGAAAATAACAACATTTGAAATCACATATAAAACTTCTTAGATTTGTTTAAGAAACCTTACTCCACTGCCCTCCCTTCCCACCCATCCCATGCCAACAGAGTCAGTCTTTGACTCAACACTAGGTAGTGGCTGCTGAGTTTGCATGTGCTCATTAAACCTGAGTGACCTTTTTCAAGTTCACAGGTGTAATTTTTGCCCCAGTGTCTTCCTGGAGCTGATCTGGCCCACATAAGGAAGCTCTATTTGCTTTTCATTGCGGTTATGTTTCATTTAACATTCACTGGTGGCTTTTCCCTTCTCTGCTTTTCCTACCCTAGCACTGTCTAGTTTTAGAGCCCATGCGGGTTCCTCTTGGGGAATTTTTCAGACCACGAAAGAAAGAAGTTGAACAGCTGGATTCAAAAGACTTCCTGGGTAAACCCAAGGTAACAGGCATGTAATCACTAAGAGTAACAACAAGCATCTTAAAATCTCACCTTCTGACCTCACCAGAGAGCATTAATGTTGGCTGCTCTACTGCTCACCGTGCTGGTGGAGACCCCAGAGCAGGTCTGTCAGGGTCAAGGCAGCTGGGACACAGAGGGTGAAATCTGTTAAATTGTCACCTCTTCTGTCAACACTGCCCTTTGTGCTAAAACCCTTTCCCAGTCTTGGTCACCTGAAACTCTGAAAAAGCTGAGCAGGTACCTGGGGAACCCTGTGACTGTCCTTGTGCTGACAAGGAGGTTTTCAAGAGGAGCATATTCTTCCAGCATGCTCCTACACACTACTGCGTCCCCAGTGGGACAGGCAGGCACTTGGGAGACAAATGCTTTGTCACATCCCTTAATGCAAGTCAGCAAAGAATTTCTCTGATCCCTTCTGGGACCAGTGCAGGCAGCAGAAGTGCCACAGGCCAGAGAGCTCCAGTGGGAATAAAGGAAAGGGAAGGGAAAGTAATTCACTCACATGCTTTTAAAGAAAACTTGCAAAGACTAAAAACCAGGAACAAGAACAGTTGAAGCTGTTCTGGGAACCCAGCTCTGCTTTTTCCACTATGTGCATGGCTCTACTTTGTGCCTGACCACAGGATGTCAGAAGGAAATGAGTCTGAGTAGATAACCTGCCACGAAGTTTGAGAGTCTCTTCATCCAGCCTGGATTCAGTCATTGCTTTGTCCTCCAACAGGTGATCTCATCCATCATTCCCAATGATGAGTACATTGGCTTCGAGCCTCTCAGGCCTCAGGTGAGCAGGACAAAGCTGTGAAAGGAGGAATGGAGCTCCAGGTAGGGCCTCAGATCCTAACACCATCAGGGTAAGAACACACTGGTGGAGGAAACAGTGCAGTATCAAACTGGATCTATGGGGCCATTCAAAGCCAGATGGGCTTCAGCATTGGCTGGAAGGGACTCGCTGATGTGAGCCTCCAACCCTTTGAAGATGTATTTTTGTCTCTTTGCCATGTCAAAGCAGCAGTGGGGTTGCTGTGCTCAACACATGCTTACCCAGCACATCACTGAGTTTGTCAGCATAAGCATGGCTGTCTTGCACTGTAATTTGAGTTTCTTAGAACCAAGGGAAGGGGAAGATACTTTGTTATTCGTCTCCTTTTGGGATAAAGAGGGAGGGGGAGAAATAAAAGATATATCCTGGTAAGGTGTAGAGCAGCAGACTTCTGCCTGAGTCCTGTGGTGTGACAAATGTGCTCAAAAGCAAAGACACACCACCACAGTGTGGTATTCAGAGGGACAGTAAAGAAAGTGGTATTGTTGATGTGTAAGGTACTGATATAAGCAGATGCTGTTGTTCCTTCCACAGAAACAGGGCTTTTATGAACCCGGTGCTGATGCTCTGCTGTAAGTGTTTGGTTCCACTTTGGTCTAACTCTTCTCTCACTATTTCTGTTCAGAAGGTCACATTTTGTTCTCTGATGTCTTTCTTTGAAGAGTCTGTGGGATCTACACCCACTTCTCACCACGGGTGGAGTGAATGACAAACATGCAAAGGCTTGTGTGGCTGCCAAAGACACTGCAGTGCAGGTGGCATCTCTCATGCAAGACTTTCTGGGTAGTTTGCAGGAGTTGATTCAATAGTCTTGTGAGACAGGCCTGGATCACGCCATGGCTGGGGAATGAAAGCAGAGAGACGTGGGACCTGCCCACGTCTGTGGCAGAGGATGCTCAGCTAGTACCCAGGACAAGGCTTCCAGATAGCCCCTCCGAGCCCTGCTGAGCCCAAATCAGCCTTGGTTCAAAGAGCATGAAAGCTATTTGTCCTCGTGGTATGGTACCAGCAGCACTTCAGGCTGAGTAAAATAATTGTAATTAATTAAAAATTTAATTAATAGTTTAATA
>NW_009919352.1:0-5841 GCF_000696875.1 Nestor notabilis
TTTTCTTGTGAGAACAATTGAAAGGTAGAAGGCTTCATGCAAAGAAGGAGAGTAAACACAGATATACAACTCTGAGTTGAGTGAACAAGGGTGATTGCTGGGGACATTTGTCATCAAGGCTTGATAAGGTCACAGTCTGGCCTGCAGATAATTGAGAAAGGTCTGATGAACTACCTGAGGCCCCCTGATGTCCATCCTCTATGACACAAAGAAACTGGAGGCCTCTGGGCAATTAAGGAACAACCTACATTTTCCTGCCAATGTTTTAAATTTGCATTTTATAGATGTGTAGTGCAAGGGTGAGATAAATGTGGAACAGTAACAATGTGATCCTGTATTTATTTCCCTCCTACTAGTTCCCCTGCACCCCTATTGCTGTCAGTCATTAGCATGCCACATCAGAGGACTGCCATGGTACTAGATCAGAACTGTTTCTGAGATAATTAGGTGAAGCTTGTGGAATCCTTACAGACTACATTGAACCCTTATAGTCTACAGCACTGGAGACAGGCAACAGTTACTCCCTCTGCCATGGCATTAGCAAAATGAGGGTTAGATGGATTGCTGAGATTACTGAGCAAATCCATTGGCACTTTCTTCCTAACTTAAACCACAGGCTCAAATCCAAGAAGTCTCTGTTTTTAATTTAAGATGTCTATACTTAAATCTTTCATGCTATTTCCTTTGCTTTAGTCTCCACAAAATAGGCATAAGACTGGTCTTAAAAGGATTATGGGGCAGATTTATGGAGCTTTTGGTGTTTAAGTTTCTAACTGAAATGGAATAGTTCCCTATTTTTAACTTGCTTGATCAGTTCATGTAGCAACCCTCCTTCTTTGCTCTCTGAATCGATACCAAAGACTGCAGCCACAGAATTCTTGTTGACATGGATCAGAAAACCTCTTGGATCAGTCTTCCAATTATATGATATATTTAAAATTCTGCATTTCACATTTCAATTTTGAAATAAGAGGTTTATATTGGAATTGCAGTTTTTTCCACCTGATACTGCCAATACTACAGACAATTTTTTCCCCAAAAATTTTATGAATATATTTGGTTTTCTGTCTGTGAGCCTGTTGTCCTGGTGCTCAGGATTAATTACAGAATTCTGCACACTGATATGGGAATAAATACAGTATAGATTAGATAACACTGTATTCTTGGACGATGCCATTTCAGAGTTCACTTCACCGAGGCTACATGTTGACAGAAATGCAGACAGTTAAGGATATCTCAGTCCTTCTGGGGATGAAAATGCATGGCTCACCACTGAGTATGCAATCCCACAATATATTAACTCTTTTAGTCACTTGAAACTGTTTGCCCAAAATGCAGCACAAATGTGTAGTAGTACCATTTAGATGTCATTTTTTTTACCTCTGAAGAATAACTTATGCTACAAGAACAGATTGTTTTCATCACATGAAATTACATATAGCTGTTGTATTAGACAGATGTGGTTTTCACTTAAATACCCTGTTAAAAAAAAGCCTCTTATTTTTTTCTCTTAATTCAGTTTTGTTTCAGCATTTTTTTACAATAAGAGAAATCCTCCTTACTCAATGTGAAAGCAGATGTCCCAGTTTGAAAGAGCACTCCTTGTTCAACCTTTATGATTTTCAGCCTTTATCAGCTGCTTTATTCATAGATACTGAAAATGGATTTAAACAGAAAGGCACTATTTACACAATGAATGCGTAAAAGGATGTGTGCTTGTGTGTTTTCCATCCCGTAGCTCTTGCTTTGTGAAATTGCCACCTGTCAGATGGCTGACATGCTCAATGAGATGAAATTTGGCATCAGTGGACCTCACAATTTGTTGATAGATGAAGTTATTTCCATTTCATTATCTGCTTTGAGAGCCAGGGCAATCCAGCTGAGTCATTCTTTGTGCTCACAAAAGAGGTGTTCTCATGGGGTTTCCTGGTTAACATACACACTAATAAAATCATGTGCTCTCTGAGTACATTGCAGACCTGAAAAATACCTAGCAAGTGTGTGTACCCTTCTGTCATTTTAGAATTTGAGTCTCTGGAGCAGGAGTGGCAGAAGTGAGTAACACAGGTCACACCACCTTTCTTTCTGATGCATTAATGCAAACCTGGTAGTTTTCTGACTCAACAGTTCTTAACTCCAGATAAATTGTTCGGAGCATGAGGTCTGAGGAGATTTTGATTTATTGATAAAACTTCCATCACTATTGTAATATATTCAGGGTAAATATTTATGGTTGAGCATTTCGGATGCCTCTCCTTATTCCATCCATCTCTTCTAATACAAGCCTTTTCAATATCTTGGCTTCAAAACTTTGGGGTCTCAAAGTCATCTTTGCCCAATTTGTAATGGGGTGAATCTGAAAGGTGGACACCTTTTGTTGCGTGGTCTCACAGTTATCTGTTGTATATTCTCACAGAGAAAGATACACAGAAACTGTCTCAACCGTGGGTCAAATTCAGTCTTTCAAAGTAGTTGTTAAATACTGAGATTTCTGAGCAATGTTAATAAGATGTTTGCTTTATCCACCTCCCCTTTCTGGCCCTAGTCACTCTACATGTGAGCATGAAATAATTATCATGGCGTTTAACGTTGTAATAGACACTGGCTGGTAGCAAGCACCGAGACCTACTTCCAGGGGCACTCCTCAGCAGGAGATTAATGTCTTTACAAAATAGCTGACCATTAAAAGTTTCTGTAGATCACTAAACACCACTAAGACATTAAGATTTGATAATATGAAACAGGCTCTAGTGCTGATCTGAAATCCAGCTCTTACATCTTAGCATCAGTGTTCACAGCCAGTGAACAGTGCTGCCTCAGGAAATGCTTCATCAGCTCTGAGCATCCTGAGCTTGGACTTCATTGTTTTCATCCACTGTCAGAGGCAGAGTTCAAAGGTATTGGGAACAGCATCAGATGAAAAGATGTAGCTCAGACACTTCAGGGCTCCATCACCTCTGCTCTTATTAGTGTTACCAGGATGTTAAGGGCCACGTAAAGCAGGCACATCTCTCTGGCTGACATATATCCTATTAAATTCATGTCAGTGTTCTTACTTCAAGAGCATGAGTGAAGTTCTCGTTTTCAGTCTTTTCCCTTATGCAGGCAGGAGACCACTGCAAAAGAGTCAAACTTAGGAGCAGAGCCACAGTATGGGCTCTTACCACCAGGATTCCTGGCAGGCTTTGTTGTCTTCTTCACCAGCCATGGTCCACTGTTACCTTCTGACAGTGGAGTATTAGAGACTGTGAGTCAGGTCCAGCTGATCTCATTCTGATTTGGTTCGCTGCCTGTCTTCCAGTTCCTGTGTAGTTGTTTACAAGCAGGAGGCCTGGTGAAGGCCAAAGGAACCATCACTGTACAGGGAAGCAGCCTCTGCTTTCCCTGGTTCTTCAGGGTTTTCACAGGGGTTTAATTGCCTCAATTCTTCTGTAGGCCTTCTGTAGATTAGTAGTGTGACTGGGGCTTTTATAGGTTTTTTAGGGAGACAGCGCTAGAAGCCACTGGCAGAAGTACTGTTCAAAATGCGATAGTCCAGTACATGCCCTTATTGTTGGACCTAAACTGCTGCAGGCTGCCTCTTGCAGTTTATTCTCCTCAGGAAGGAATCTCCAGCCAGAGACTCTCACACCACCTTAGTATCTCCCCCTAGCCCTCTTTACATTACCCGTTAGTGCTTACCATATCCTTATGTCTGTTTCTTCCCTTGTTTCAATTCTATCTTATCCTTTTCCAGTTCCTTTACCTTTTCTGTTCTCACACATTGTGAAATAAAGCCTCAGTGTCTTGACCCAAACAGAGGAAGATCCATCGTCAGAGGCTAGGGGGAGAAAAAAACCAAGCCCAAAAAAGCCCCCAACAAGATCAGAACACATTTTCTGTGTAAATGTGGCCTTGCTATCCTCACTTTTTACATGCTTACCTAACTTCAAGTGAATCCACATTGCTCACTGGTATGTTATGTTGGGAGTCTAATTATGGCAATACTGCAACCAAGTAATTTCAAATTTCCCTCCATTTCTGTACAGCAGCCTATAGGCTGATTTTTTATTTCAATGTGCTGTCACCTGCAACATGTTTCTTGGAGTTTCCTTATTTCTGGTTATGTCTACATGATGAAATGTGTTTTTTTTGTAAGAGCAAGCGGGAATGGCTTTAGACTGAAAGCAGGTAGATTTAGATTAGATACAAAGAAGAAATTCTTCACTCTATGAGGGTGCTGAGACACTGACACAGGTTGCCCAGAGAAGCTGTGGATGCTCCATCCCTGGCAGCATTCAAGGCCAGGCTGGGCGGGGCTTTGAACAGCCTGGTTTAGTGGAAGGTGTCCACGCCCATGGCAGGGGGAGTGGAAATACATGATCATTGGAACTAGATTGTCTTTAAGGTCCCTTCCAACCCAAACCATTCTATGATTCTATGGTATATAAACTCCATATTGACATAATGATATTATTTAATATCTCTAAGCTTGCTTGTCCTGAGATAAATCCAATTTTGGTACCTAGTTTCATTTTATGCTACATAACTGTCTTAAAATCCTTGCCTGAAGAAAACAGCCCCTCATGATCTAGCTTTATTACTGTTGTATAAAATGTGTACAGAAACAATGTCAAATGAACACAGTAATGGCACATAAAACATATATGGAGGAGGGAAATGAAAAGGTGAGAGTCAAGACCAGGAAAGTCAGAACAGTTAGTAGCAACATCAAAGATGGAAAGGAGGTAGTGATCAGCATGTAATGCTTAGCCTGTGGCAAACACAAATCCTGCAAAGGCAACCAACCAGGTGTTCCCTTATCCAGCACAGGAAGCAGTTACTGAAACTCATTAGAAAATGACAGTGACTTACAGTAGCATGTGTAAGAGCAGAACAAAGAAAGACTTCTGGCATCTAAACTTACCACGCAAAAGAACATCAGTAAATATTGTGTCTGTAGTACCGGCCAGGAAACAAATTCACCCACATCCTCAGGCAGTCTGATAAACCACTTACCCTACTTGTGCCTTAGTGGCATGCCAGCGCTCGCGCACTCAGAACAGTCAGAAGTGCCAAGAGCCGCATCGTTCTGGGATCTGCTGATGCCAGCTTGTAAGCATAAGCAGTGTGTAGATGCATCCTTGAAAAAGAGGTAGTTGGCTCGTTAGCCTGTGTAAGATGATGTATATGGGACAGAAAATTTTGGCAGGTATGGGTTTGGGGTTGATTTCTTTTGTGGTGCATGCAGTTTACATAGCTCTCAATAAAGCAGGATTTTTGTGACTTCTATGATAATGCACAGTAGGGAGTTACCCCCTTTTTTTTTTTTTTTTTTTTTCCATTCTGGCCTTATAAATGGAGAAATGCATTTTCTGAGTTCACCATGAAGAGCAGAGAGTAGTGCACATTCACAGGCACAGAAAGAGAAAGCAAAATGTTGTACTTTCTAGTTTATGGCAGGGGAGGTTTTGGCAGATGAAAAAGACTGTCATAAAATTTCAGCCTTTTTGACTTATTTCTTAATTGACTCCTGAGGCAGTGCTAAACACATTCTGAACTGGCTCGCCTCAGAGACCAAACAGATATTTTCTTTTGTGAACAGAAAAGATGTAAGCCTGTCAAAGGGCAGGGAAAAATGGAGTTCTGCTTTGCACAAGAAGAGGAAACCTGTTTTGTGCTAGTAGTTAAGTTCATAGAACAACATAATACCATAATAGATCTACTGATTCCTTTTGTATTAGATCTATGTATCTCTGAATAGTTTTATATGAAGCATATAAAACTACCTTCAGAAGCTGATGGGTGCTTTTTTATTACAATTACTATTTTTCAAGAATTTAATTTAGGTCTATCGGAAGA
>NW_009919352.1:5872-8752 GCF_000696875.1 Nestor notabilis
GTTTTTGATTTCAGCATTCAGCTTCCATGTGAGTCATGTTTGTGTGATGTCTATAGCCATCTGATTTTATTTCCTAGAAATAACAAGGGAACATATTAATTTAATGCTATCAATAGCAGTTTTTAGGCTGTGCTAGGCACAGAGGGTGACTAGGAACACTTGACATTCACAGTTGGTGTTCAAAGATATAAAATACTTCCAAAAAATTAGGATTCATTAATGTAAAGTATGTTCTTAATTTATTTTGCTTTTTTTCTGTAGAAAAGCATACACTCAATTTTAAATGTAGTTACTCTCTGGAAAATGGGAGGTTGATAATGAAAACACAAATAAAAAAATAACAAGTATTTATGCCAAAATTCAGTGCTTCGTGAATGGAAACATGACAGTTTCTTATGAGTTGGAGCTTGCTGTCTGTGTCATTGAAGCAGTGCCTCCTCCTGCATGCACTTTCTTCTTGTGGTCACATTCAGAAATGTATTTAATCCCATCCTGAAGCCCAGTTCAGGTACTGTTCTCTTCTGGTTTCACAGTCTGGGCTTTTAATAGGTAGCAAACTTCTGCTACAGTGGTATTGCATGCCACCTGCAGAGTTCACTGAAGTAACATTGTCACCATCAGCAAAGCGTGCCATTTGTGGAAATAAGTGATTTATATTCTTCATATAATTCACTTTGCATCTACCTTAGGACACTGATGAGGATTTTTTTTGGCAGCAGCTTCTCATGGAGGTGTAACAAGTGCCAACAGAAATTCTACTGCCAAAAGAGCTCCAAATCATCCACAGATATCCCTAGATGAAAGGCCAGAGGATATTCTTTTTCCTCTTTGTATCCTCTGTAGTGCAGAAATGTAATTTAGTTACCATCCTCCTGCCCATCTTGTTCCTTTGTCATTTCTCTCTATTGCTTCTACAAAGCTTATCATCCTAATAGCCAATGATAAATTATCTCTTTCAGAGACTATCTGATTTCGATATCTGCAGAGTTTAGCAAGCGATTTCATAGAGTAAGATTAATCTTCTACAAAATAAGTTGTTTAATCTTGGGGTCATTTAAAAAATTGCAGTAGTAGGTTATCCTTGGTTTTAATCTAAATTCGGGATAGCTTTTTCTGTTAAAAAAAATAATAAAAAAGGGAAGGCAACTTCTGTGTTCTGAGCATAAATATGTATCAACCTATTCTTGCTTATTGTATGTGTTTAGGTCTTGTTCTCTGGCATCTTCAGTAATTTCATTAGTAAAGGAACTCCCATTTTTTTCCTACTGTCAGACATTACCAAGTGTTGCTTATGAGAGAAGATCTGTCTGTACTACATTTCATAGAAACATCTGGAGTAATGCTATGTGTGGCATGGTATAGAAAGCAAAACACTGAAGTGAGTAAGTAATGCTGAAATTACCCTATTATGTCAAGATTGCTTAGGCTTTGCTATGTTCCATAAATCTGCTAGTATTTCTTATTTGCAACACATTTCCTAATTTCCAGAAGACTTTTATTTAAAATCACTGGAAATTCCATTATCTTTATAATACACTGCCTACGAATTTTTGCCATAAAAGTTATCTATCCCTAAAGAAATTCTTTCCTGTTAAATATTTCCTTATTAAGGTCAGCTACTGAAGAACTACCTATTTCTCTCTGGTTTTCTTCCTGTCCCTTCCGGGTGCACAGTTAGTGAATTTTAACGACCCAGCAATATTTTGCAAGTGCCGAAGTTTTGAAACACGAGGTTTTGAAACCTCGCAACACTGCGAGGTTGCATTTGCCATTCTGTAGTCCTAGTTTAATTGCACAGGGATTTCTCTTATTTGGAGGCACTTCATTTGCGTTATGCATTAGTTGGAAACCTGTCCTCTCTGAATTAGACATTGGTGCTATCCCCTCTGCCCTGACTCTGGGATTTCAGTGTGACCATCGTATGAAGGCAGGCCTAATGTTTTCGTATGTGCTTCAGGTCTTGTTTTTCCTCTACTTCTTGTGGACATTTGTGCTGCTTTGCTATCCCTTAGAGTACTGATTTATTATTATTTCAGAACCCAGCCAACACCTCCCTTTTCCTCTTACAATAATGGCAGAATTTGTATCTTGTGTAAAAAGCATAAGATAATCAGCATCTAATGAAAGTTTTTTTCTATTCCCTGTTCACTTACTCTTGAAATACAGTGTTCTTCATCTTTCATTCCAGTAGTAATTAGGTCACAGAGTTAGAAGGGATATCCTTGTATTGTTTCCTTTTATAATGGTATCAGCCTAGGTTTTGCATTATTTCTACAGATATATATAATTTATAGAATTCTTGGATGAAAATGAACTTTTTCTACGTTTCTGAATACATTCCACCAAATCCTGTTTTCCAGTACCTAAGAATAGGTTCTATAGCAACACTAAAGCCCTTTTCTGTACTTGTAGGTAGAACATAGCCCTCTTAATGATGGTAGAGCATGGTATTGCATATAAATTACTTTTCTTTTTTTGTAAAACAAGTTTGTTTTCAGTGTACTCATTTAAGAATTGCTGCCTCTCATCTAAAGAGATGTGTTTGTTTCCTAATAAGAGAGCTGCTTGTGATTTAGCATATAAAGTATTATGGTTTATTTCTTCATTTTTGGTTTCCACATGCCTCCACGCACTTTTCCCAGCTTTATTTACTACTAGGCTATAGAATACCTTTGTTACATTGTAGGCTTGGCATATTTTTCTTGTTATATAAAGGTACTGATATATTTAATATATGCTAGAAGGTAGATCTTGAAATATTTTCCTAGTACTAGTCCTAGATTTGAAGGGAGAATGGGGGCAATGTTTATTACCATTGTTACATTATAGTTACTTGTTATATTCTGTTTAATATTGTAGAATCATAGAATAGTTAGGGTT
>NW_009919353.1:0-40634 GCF_000696875.1 Nestor notabilis
GCTTCTGCTCTCCTTCTTGAGGTTACTATTTTCTACAGCTTTAGCTCTGGGTTTTGGTTGCTTCTCTTGAAGAGAGGACAGAAAGCAAAGCAATACAGTCTAAAATCCTGTGCAACACCAGATCTGACTTCATAAGCTGAAAGATCAAGTTTATGGGGCTTTGTTTTACAAGTGTGTCCCTTGCTGGTGGCCATTAGGCTGCATAGTGCTAGCAGTACAGTTTAAATTGAGCAGAATTAACTAGAACCTGCTCTGATGTTGTCACATGTAATTGACATAAGTCACTTTCAAAGACAATGCATTTCGGAACCCTAACAGAAAAAACAAAAGGTTTAAATTGCTCCATTAGTCTAGCTGTAGTAGATTGTGCTTCATTCTTACCAACATTTTTAACAGCTGCATATGATTAACTGCCAGATCAAAATAAATGATAATGTTTTATTTATACACACAAGTATGAGGTGTTATTCATATGATGCTACAGGCAATATGCACCAGTAAGTAACTTTCATAGACTAGCAACTAATGCTGCCCAACAGCCTGTGTAGTGTCCTCGATGTACACAGTAATGCACAGACATTTACTATAGAAATAATCAGGAAAACAAATATGTCAAATGACCTGTATCTAGTATGCTATGTTCGTAATATTTGGGTGATAATAATGGTTTTTGACTTACGAAGTATTTTATATATAACAAAATATTTTCAATGTTTTAGGTTTGTACCACAAAGTACTGAAAAGAAGTTTATTCATTGAAGTGCGATACTAATTTTTCACAGAATAGTTAAATCAGCTTTTATTCAAAGCCGTCACACTTTGCAGTGAGGTATAAGTATGCATTTTCTATTAGTGTTCTCTTTTTCAGGAGTTAAAAACATTCCTTGTATTTGAATGTATATGTATGTGTAAATTCAGAAGTGAATTCAGTATTTTTAGAGCATTTAAAGGAGAGAATACAAGTTTTACTTCAAAAATGTAATCATCTGAGCCCTTAATCTGCGAAGAGCAATTGCATGTTACCTGTGTACCTGTGGATCTTCTAAATTCAGTACAATTGGGTACACAGAGTTAAGAGAAACTGACATGAAACCACATAAAATTTGGGTGTTACAACATGAATTGGTTTACTTTGCTTATCTAACTTCCATAGAGCAAATTCGGAGTAATCAACACACAGTTGCGTATTAAGACACAGAAAAGAAATGAAAAGGAGTCTAGCTGACGCTTCAACTCGCAGCACAGCAGGTACCAACCATTCTTTAGTGCTTTACCATTCATTCCTCATTAGGCTTATATATACATATATATATATTACACACGCAATATTCATCAAGGCTATACAGTATTCAGCCCTAGAGCCCCACTTCCCAAGTGGACTTGCATGGGTTATCTGTTTTATTACAGCACAGGGCAAGATGTTGAATGGAATCAGGGCACTAGTCACTGAGGGAAATGTTTCACTCACGAGATTATCTGCAGGACAAAGGGTTGGGAATATAAATTCTGTTAATACGCTGAATATACATTCAGACCAGCGGCTGGTCTGTTTTTTGTTTATGAAATTAATTCCTATGGGGGATTTAAAATAAGTAATTTTATTTACATATTTGAAATGTAGATTGTGTATCCTTTTGCTATTGTTATCATATTATTTTAATTTTAGGTTATCTGCCTGTACCTCTGTTCAATCAGAAAAAACGAAATAGACAGCCCCTCACTTCAAATCCACTTAAAAATGAGCCAGGAACCAGTTCTGGGACTCCTACTTATGACTTTTCTCCCACATCATTTGGTAAATAAGATACCTTCTTTTTTTTATTGGCACTACATCCAAATAGAGCTCAACTTTATGACTGTATTTTATTAAATTAGACATTGTCTTTATCAAGAACTATATGCATTCTTTATGTTTATGTCTGAAATGGTCATTATGTAAAAAATGTCCTCCAGGAAATTTCTTTCTCCTCTATACAATTGAGCCTTTTATACTTTGTGCCTAGAGGGAGTTTGACTCTTTGTGTGTTAAAGAATGAAGTAGCACTGGCATTTAAATAAAGTCTCTTGAAACTCTGACCTTTTGTTTTCAGTTGATTTCAATCAACATTCAAGTCCTGTGTTACAAGAAGAAACATTTATAATATGTCTTTCTTGTAATTCAGAAGAGAACTTGTTCTTCAAATTGTGCTTGGAAAGAATGATGCAGAATTCTGTGTTTAGTACTTTAATTAAGTTTTGCGTATAATAAAATAAAAAAGTTTACTTATAATAAAGTAGGAGTCTCTGTGCTAATAAGTCTAATGTCTGTAACTTAACCATTGTCTGGAGAAGCAACCTACTTGTTAGAAGTTGCCTTATAATTACAGATATCAAAGGATCACATTCCTCCACCTTTTTTTTTCTTCCCTTCCCATTCCTTTGTGAGACAATTAGTGGATAAAGAGTAATACTTTTCCAGTCTTTTCATTTTGTATCCATATTCAGTCTTTTGCCTTTTCATAATTAGGTTGGGGATCTGCAAACCCAGAAGTGGCTGAATTACAGAAAGCAGCAAACAGTGGGTATGTAAAAGCAGATTATTTGTTGCATATTGATATTTATTTGGGTACTGATTGTTTCACAAACTATCATCCATGTGTCTCTTATAATAAAGCTGCTACTGTGTCACTGATACTTTTAAAATTATCTTTAAAAGCCGAACAGAACATGCAATGGCTCCTTCCCTTATGAAACCACCAAATGCATCAAAGTCGTATTTAGCAAATGCTGGAAAAAACCTATATGACTGCAGGTTGGAGGCATCTTGAATTTTTATTATCCTTCCTTAACCAAAATTATTCTTATGTGAAAATATATCTTAGATTTTTCCATGTTATTGTAGCATTGAGAGAGGCCCTTTCAATTTTCAGATCATCACTGTAGTCCTAAATAATTAGATTGTGCTTACAAGCGAAAACCCACAGCAATCCAGTATCTTTCCTGTGTACCTAATGAAGCCTATTAATGAAACCTAATATCTAGCCTTATTGTCAGGCCTAAAATTCAGTCTTGCCATAAAAGTAGATTGAATTTTGCTGGTCCATATGTATTTTTTTTTTTTTTCAGATTCCCTTTTCCTTAAAGTTTTGCCCAGTTTTCAGTTTTATCAATAGAGTCAAATAGTTTCTATCATAAGTGTACATTTGGGCAATTTTTTGTCAAAACAGACTTTAATTACATACCTGAGTATTCCCAATAGATACTGTGACACTGAACTACCTTACGTTGTACTGCAGGGCAGAAGAGAAGACTCCCAATACTAAAGTTTGGAACAGAAATGAGTACACTCCTTTAAGTAACCCAAAAGATTCAAGACCTGAGAGTGGATTTATTTGGAAGTTTGAGAAGTTTTCAAATAGTGCGAAAACTGTCCAGCAGCAAAAAACCCCTGATAGCCGTAATTCATCTCAGCTTCTGAAAACAGCAGAAACCAGCCAAACATCTACATCTAAAGGCCAAAGGCCAATGAAACCTAACACTGTTTCAAGAAGTCTGCAGGATCATAGTCTGGCATATAAATTTACCCACAATATTCAGCAAAATAAAATGAATGAAAACCAATTTGACTGTGTTCCAGAAGACAAATGTCAGGTAAACTTACAGAGAGAGTTAACAGAAAGATACAATGAAGAAAGAAAAAGACAGCTGAGGGAAGATGAGGCTTTCATCAGCCCTGCCTGCCTTAGAAAACCCTTATGTTTCTGAAAACTTAGAATAGAGATTTTCATATTATAGTAATCTACAGTCCTCAGTGGGATCATATAAATTGGTAGGGAGTTGTTTGTAGACTAATTTTAATGTGAATACTGGATTTTGAACGTAATATTTAAATGTCCATGTGCCTTTTAAAATTGTGTGTGTATCTCTAACCTGAATTTTTATCTTCCTCTGAAAGGAATTTTCATCATCTCAATTAAAAATCAAAGAAAAAAAGAATTCTTTGCGAATCATATCTGCAGTCATTCAAAGTATGAGGCACTGGAGTCAATATGCTTATAAAACAGCACTGTTATTTGAAGTTTTAGGTAAGCATGGAGGATTGTGCTATAACTGATAATAATGGTAGGACAATAGCCAAGAGAAAATTTTATTAATTGTAGAAACAATAGGCAAAATACTTAAACCCAGGAAATACTGGCCTGAGCACCCTCTAATTGTCCTGCTGGGAGATCCAGTCAACTATCAAAGGTAGCTAAAATAGGTACAAAATTAATAATATGATCATTCCCCAACATTTAAGCTCTTCCTAGTCTGTTCATTTTCTTTCCTTGTTTTTAGAATGTGTTGCCATAATTTTTCCTATTTAATAGGAACATTCTGTAGAGAAGTACAGTTTTACAGTAATTTTTAATACAATTGATCTAGTCTGGAGCACTTCTAAACACAGATGGCTTTCAGTCTGTTTGGCTTTAATTGATGTTATCTGAGAAATTAACATGACAAAAGACTGAAATGACTAAATCAATGCGAATAAGAATATACAATGTAATGGCATTCCAGAAAACTATTATTTTGACTAGGTTGCAAATATTTAAAGTTGATATGCATATTCAAAACTTAGAGAATTGTGTTATACTCTGCCTAATGAGGGAATAACCTGTTTACAGTGACAGTTACAAAAACCACATTCAGTCACACAGTTTAAAGAGACACATACAACTGTATTGCCCAAAGACTGTTTAAAGCACATAATATTGGAACTTCTAATGCTGTCAGCACAAGTTCTCCCAAAAAGCTGATACTGACTTTATATCTCTTAGTGCTTTGGTATGTAGATGCTATCATGGTATCTTTGTGTATTATACTTAGTACTGCTCTGATGTTTACATCATGATTTATTTTTTGCTGCATGCTGCAGGCACCCTGGATTCTGCAGTCGCAACTGGAGCATACGGGGCAAAGAACTTCCTTTTGAGGGATGGAAAGGAGAGTCTGCCTTGTGTATTTTATGAAATTGTAAGTATTCTTTGTCTGTTTGTAAAACAGACACCACTGCTTTAATCCTTTTATGAGGCTAATAATAGGTTGTTCTGATAAAACAGCAAATTACTATGTAAAAGGGAAGCTGGATGCTTATACCATCTTGTTCCCAACCTGATTTTGAGCAATAATCCAGTCACTATTCAGTCATCCTCAGACTTCTGTTTCAGCAAAAAAGGTGGGACTTTCAGTTCAACTTCTAAGTAGCTGATAACAAAAAAGCTTATTTGAATTCTGTCTATGACAGAATTCTGTTTCTGACAGACATTTTGAAAGCTTTTCTGTTAGGTGATATAATTTTTTAATTTGTTTATTATGCTTTTGATGAAGGACCGTGAGCTTCCGAGACTAATTAGAGGCCGAGTACACAGGTGCATGGGGAACTATGATGCAAAAAAGAACATTTTCAAGTGCGTCTCTGTAAGACCAGCAACTATTCAAGAACAAAACACTTTCCAGGAATTTGTTAAAATTGCAGATGTTGAGATGACAGCATATGTCAAAACAGTGAATGAAATTTAGAAGTCAGAAGGGTTGTCCAGAACCAATTTTCACTAATGATTACCAGTAAAGGCTGAATATCCTAAAGCATTTGCCAACCCTAATACTGCAAATCTGAATAAATAATTTGAAATAGCCCTATGCTGTGTTACCCAACATATGTTAGTACCAGTGTTTTGTTTCTACATTTCATAGCTTATCTTTCCCAGTTAATTATTCAATAACAGGGGGTTGTTAGCTAGTAGATTAGATTTTACTGAAGAAATTCTGAATTAAATTGTTTAAGCTTTGCAGTAGTGCAAGTGGCTTTGAAAAAGATCATCAATACTAATTCAGATTGCCATTGCTTTTCATTATCTTCAATATTTAGAAATGCCTTCAATATCTATTTCAAGATTTTGACTATATCCTTCTTTTCAAAGTTCTCTTTGACTGCATGTTGCATTAAAGCTGCTTTTTGGTAGGAAGTAAGAAGGTAGTCTTTATTCCTTTTCAGTTCCAGCTAGCAGTTTCCCTTTCCTTTGCTGGCTTACAAGAACACGTGTAAAAGTTTTCCCAGAAATAAACATAATAGATAATACAGAAATACTTCACAGGATGCAGCTGTATATATTAGGTATTCATATGGTTCCCATTGATATGTTATCTGATTCATGGGTTTTCTTAAATAATCAGTATAACAGCTGTATAAAACAGCAACAGACCCTGAAGCTGTAGGAGGATTGCCCACGGACTCTGAGGAAGTTGGGGAGAAATAATTATTTGAATACAGAACTTCCTTGGCTTTGCCGTAGCAACATCTTTCATGAGGGACAGTCCATGTGTATGTTTATGTGTCTTTGCCTTCAAAAATTGACTTTCATAGATTATGCCTGCTGTTTCTTTTTCCTTTTCCCTTAGCTACTTCCCTTACTTCAAAAGCTTTGTACCAGATCTACTGGGAATTGTAAAACAAAACAGTTGTCAAGAAAACAGTGAACAGTGTGATATCTTTTTAAATTTATTTTATTATACAGTGTTGGCAATTGGAAATTTTACATTTAAAATAATTGAAATATTGTATCCAACAAGTCAAATACAGAAAACAGTCAATATTCTAAAAAGGAGCCAGCTAGTCAACGCAGAAACACATTAATGGAAAATACAGCTTTTAGTTACACTTAAAAAATTATGTACTTAGAATAAAACTTGAACCTGGTCCAGTAAATCATTTGACTTGAAACAGGAAAACGCTTTTACACAGTTTAACACGCAGACAGTCTTTATTTAAAAAAGTGATCTGTCAGTGTTAGCATATGTGTGGTTAGCAACACTCCCCTTAAGGTTCCAGTTGAGGATTTAAAGTATGTGCTTTACTAACTGCTTAAGCATCACTTATGTTATCATCTCTACCTTCTGTGCTAAGCTAGTTCTGAGCGTGGGTGGTTCAAGGGGAGTTTTGTCTATCCAGTTGTACAGGTCATATACATATATTTGATTTCCTTTAAATATTATAAAATATTAAAGAAAGTTCAAAATGGAAGCATTAGCTTAACTCATAAAAGATGTAGAATATTACAGGATGTAGAGCTCAATGACATTCACAACAGAAGAGTTGAGTTTTAAGAAGAAAAGGATTCGGTACAGCAATGTTGTAAATTCTAAGACTCCACTGTAACAGTAATTTAAAACTACAAAGGAAGCTGGAACTACAGGAGCAGTCCTGCAAACATCTGTGCATGGCATCAGTGATGCAGTCCTACTGATTTCAGTTGTCTGACTGATGGTTCCAGTTTGCACATGTGAAAGTTATGACAGGAATAGGTCATATGCGTCTGTTAAGTATATTATGGATGTTAATAAAAATCTAAAATAATATTACTTTCTGTAAGTGTTTAGATCTTTGCAAAAAAAAATTTCTACTTTACACTAACAAATCACTTTTTCTAGTGAAACAGTAAGTGAACAGTCGTAAACATTACACAAAACAGAAACCCCCCACATAATACAGTTTATACATATCACTCAACATTTTCCAGTTGTTGGTTGATTGTTGTTGGGTTTTTTTAACCATATTGATCCTGTCTTGTATAATGGTTCTAGTGTAAAGGCACAGGTTGGTTAGGAAAGAAAAGCCTGCATCTCTGTCTCTCTACTTCGCAGTGATTATTTTCTCTTTACATGTTGTTTGTTATTCCTCACTTTTCTGACTATTATATGAAAATTATCAATTTCAGCCAACATTAAAAAAAGCAACATTACTGAAAAGCCATTACTGAAAAGTACATTACTGTACAAAGTGGCTGAAATTTATTCTTCTTAGTTTAGTGACATTCCTTCAACCTAATTTGTTAAATACGTGGAAGATTTAATTCCTTAGTCGCTGTGAGCAAACCCACATAGCTTGTGCTCTCTCTCTTTCTCAGTGTGCTTAATTCCACACTGAAATCTCACTTTCAAAGATGAGTCTTGGAATTTGCTACGTTTACATGCAGGATTTGCTTTTAGAGTGCATAAAAATGTAACAACAGACAATTGTTTTGGAAAACAATGTGACGTCCCATTGAAGTTTAGAAGGGTGAGGAATGTAAACAAGGCTGCAGAAGTCTTTGACATTTATTAAAACACAGTGATTGTTCTGTTCGAGTTTTCTCATACATCCTCAATGTGTCTCTGTCTGTCCCTTCATGTACCCTTTCCAGTCAGAAAAAAAATAAATTCAGGAATCAGCTGGACTCAGCTAAGTGAAGAATAATAAATTTGTTCACTTGGTTTGTGCCAAAATACAAAACTAAGAAGTACAGGTCTGAATTAAATATAACCTATGTGATTTTTTTTAATAAATAATAGAAAATAAAAGATGAGAATAGAATTAGAATTCAGTTTTAATTTAAATGAAAACATTACAGTGGGGTGAGATTAGAACCCAATGTTTCTTTTGCTTAAGGCAATCAAGTGCACTTATTTCAATGCTTGATAGTAATGAATTCAGTGCTATTGTGGAAATCAGACTTCACAAAATTCACATACAAACTGATGAAATACGGCCATTTGCAGGTTCTGACACAGCATCAGTTTCTTATTAGTCGTGTTCAGTAGCATTTCACTTCACTTTTGGGGTTGTTTTTTACAATAATGGGCTCTTAAGAGAATTGGAAATATTAGAATCATCTAGTTCATTCTGGCTTGATTTTCATTATATATAAGGGCCATCGGGCATTTTTGTAAACAGATTTTTCTTTTCAGCCTTAAGAAACATACAACAAAACCCCAAATCTCCAGTTGTAATAGTTCAAATAATTTTGTAAAAGTTCACCTAAATTATAATTTAAGAAATACAGAAAATAAATTCTTAACATTCTTTTTCCCTGTTGTTAAACTATTAAACCATCATGAAGCCTTTGGAAGTAGTCAGATATCTCTCTCTCTCTCTCTGAAAAAAAGTAATTAAATTTTATGCAAGTCTTCATGAAGATGACTAAATCTTGAAGATTAGATCAGTATTAAAAAGTGTGCCGATAACTCGCAATATGCAGGTGCTACTAATATACATAGATTAAAAAGAAACCTTTTTCTTGTATACAATTCCTTTTAGATATTCAACTTAATTTTAGGCTGTGGCTACTAGTAGGTGCTTTTTCACTAATCAAAATAATTTTAACAAAATATCATTATTGACTTTAAAATTATTGGGTTCATAAAAGTTTTGACATTTAATAATATATAAAAAGTGAATTGAAGCTTTTAAAAGACAAGTTTGAGACACAAAAGAAACTGGGAGGTAGACAGATGTTTTGAGGATAAACAGATTGTTTTTGTCTAAGGCATTACGCCACTATATGTTTAGAGCAGTATAAAGGCTGCTGATTAATCTTCAATTCCAGAGTGTTTGCTGCTCATACTTACGGAAGACTATCAATGCACTTTTGGTCTTCGTGATTTTGACCTTCTCTTCCCCATCTCCTTTTTTCTCTTTAGCAATACCGCTAAATGGAAGTGCTATAATAATTTCTGCCCATCGCCTGTAGACAGGAATGTTCTGTTCTTAAACAGTAATAAAATACTATAAAATAGTAGGTATCGGAGTTGGAGATATGTGCTCTTTTGGTGCATATTTTGCAAAGAATGGTAAAAAGACAGACAACATGACCCCAACAATTGCCAGCATATACCCCCATCCAATCTGGCAGTCTCCTGCATAGTAGATGTCTGAATTCTCACAGAATCTCTTCACAGTAGCAGAGTTGAAACCAAAAGGGTAAACCAAAAGCCCAGAAGCCATTATGAACACTAGAGGAGAAAAAAAACACACCAGTTATTATTGGACACTTAATTCCTTTGCAAAAATACCCTTTTAGAAAGGCGAATCTGTTATATTAAAATCAATGGAAAAAGGCATAGCTTAACAAAGCAACCCTCATGATAGGCAGATTATCTTCCTTGTCATAATTACCTCTCATGGACAGCAGTGTCATAACATGGTAGCGAGTTGGCATTGCGATATTTTCATGAGAACTCTTGCCCATTACAGAACTTCAGAAATGTTGTGATCCAAATTACATAGTCATTTAAAAAGTAAGATGATTCGGGTATAATGGAATCCAGAAGAGAAGAATTCCTAAGTTTGCAGATTCCAAACCAGATTGATTTTCTTCTCAACAGCATTTTTGTACTTGAGACAAACAATTACTTTGTTCTGCCAAGTAAAATCGCTCAATGAAAGTTTAAAAGGAATTTAAAAGGGGTTTCAGATTCTGCAGATTAGGTTCTGATAATAGCCCTTTCTCACTGATCTCATGATGAAAAACTCAAATTGTTTAAAAATCCGCATTTAACCCACAGACTGTGAGATGAAAAACAGGACAATCTGTCTTCTTTTTATTTAGCATCTATTTAGCATTGGAGTCTTTCAGTACAGCTTTTTAAATTCTCTCTGTAAATGTAAGAATTAGAAAAAAATTTGAACGAAGATTAAGACCTAAAATATTAAGATCTAACATTCCTGTGCTGCCTAATTTTGACTGCTTGGGCTCTAGAAACACACAATGAATATGACAGGACATGCTGTAGAAATCTAAAGGTTCAGTACATAAAGGCACTGAGTTAAAGTAGTGGGAAATCTCTCCCAGCGAGTCATCTCTTACTCCTCCTAGCCAAATGCAGAAGCGCATTAATCCAGTGCATAATGAAGAAAGATGTCTGAAATATAAGTAAAGCTTAAGCCACCTCTTGATGTTGGAAAGCCAACCTGCCTCCTGCAATGACAGTCTGTATTAGCTGCTGGCTTTTAATAGAACTTCACGGATTTTAGTCTTTAATGAATACATATTATATTTAAATATCATGGCTTATGCAATTATTTTAATGAACAGCAGAACCACTTTTCAAACTTTGAAAATAAGCCTGCCCAAGGTATAAAACATGACTGTGATAAAGATGAGTCAAAATCTTCCAGGTACAGCTCTCGGGGCCTGTTTCTGCCCATTTTTTTCATTTTATCCTTTCTGCTAATGACTTACCAACGTATTTAACATATTTTAAAAGGCTTTATTTTATGTACCAAAAAGATACCAAAAATGACACAGTCCCTTTTCCTACCTTCCCATTCTTCTGGGATAGTCTTTTGTTCAAATTCAGAGTGGATTGTTAGTAATCCAAGAAGAGAGGTTATCAGAATTAACAGGTATGTTTGAGCTGATAGATAATTTGTAACCAGCAAACATCTAATGAAGCATTAGGATTATAAAATAAACACTACGTGTAATCACCTTTAGGTAGGGCATGTGCATCTTATTCCCAGTTATAATATTGAAGAGGCTTAATCTTAAAGGTGTCCACTAAAAAAGGGCAATCACTCATTAATCTACTTAAAAAAAAACACTTTAATAAGCTTGAGGGCTAGATGAAGTAAAAAAGTTTAACACAGCCTGTAAAGTCCCTGAATAATTTGAATTAAAGCTTTTCTTGTATTCTAAATGGAATTGCTGAGTTAATCCCTTGTGAAAAATCTTGAACACCAAGAAAATGGAATTAAAAGGAGAGAAACTGGAACAGAAGTAAACTTGCCAGTTGGTTTCCCTCTAGGGTGACACATGGATGGGCACAAAGAGAAACCATAAGAAACCATCTCCAGTAAGTGGAGATCTCTGAGGGCAAAGTGTTTTTACCTGCCCTGGCTCTCACAACCACTCTCCTTTAAGCCTCTACGATTAAGTTTTCGGGGCTTCCTGAGGAAAGGACCTTGTGCCCATCCCCTCTCCCCAAGCTCATGGTGTGTGAAGGTGATGCCGCAGTAGGAAGTGAAGGGAAAGGTCCTCCCCAGTGCAGGCAACACCCCATGGTATTCAACCAGCCACACCTGCTATAGGTGCCAGGGCAGAAGTGAGCTCCCAAAACCGAGTGCTGAGTTCTTAGCAGCTGTGCTTGTGCAATTAAGCTCTAACATTAAACAGATGTATAGAAGCTGAAGCTAAATACAAAGAAGGGGTATTTCACAATCTCCCTTAACTACACACATATGACACCACTCAACACAAAATGAAAATACAGTGAAATTGAAGCTTAACTAGAAACACACACAAACATCTCATCTAGCAAAGGTTACTGAGCTTTCCCAAAAGAAGGAAGAGAGTTAAGGGCCAGCACACTTCTTTTGTTCAGTAGCATAGTCTGAAAGATGTGTGACACTCTTGCATGCCCAGGGACATTCCCAGAGTACCCCCTCTGTAGTCAGAAACATAGGAAGCAACCTTGGAGAATAACCAGAAAAAAGGGAGACTTCCTACTGCTGTTGTAAACTTTGAGAGTATTAAACAGCAAATCTGACCAACAAACTAAACTGTATCAATCCAAAGACCTAGGCAGGTTGTAGCATTCACCTGTGGGCTAATACTTTTAGGAAGCAGAACAATGTCCTGCCTAATAGATAACTACATCATAGCCCCACCCAAACCCAGACTGCTCGACCACATAAAGAATCTTGAAATAGCCCTGTGGTGCAAAACCTGCTGTGAAACGTTGGGCCTATATGCAACAGAAAGTGAGCCAGTTTTAAGAGAAACAGAATTGCTCCAAGCAAGCTGCAGGTCTGAAATTAAAATTTCAGTTTGTTCATCTTTTCAAACCCAAAATAGTCCATGCATCTCATCCAGTGAAAGAAAACATTGTGCAGAATTGGAAGCAAGCTTTTTATTACAAAACCCTTTTAAACTTTGCTTTTACAATTTGATGTTTTCCTGACACTATCTCAAGCCCTCGCTGTACTTCACATATCTGTGCATAGATATGTTTTCTTTTTGACTGTTTTACACAGAATTACTTTGAAGGTTTTATGGGGGCACTGGTGTTTTGATTATTGTATGTGCTGATGTTGTATGGTGTGACTTAATGGAAAATGCTTTGGTTTTGAAGGCTAGAAATAATCTGTCATAGTGTTCACATATCAAACAGGCTAAAAAGTTACCAATGGTTTCATATCCTCCGGCATGTCATAGAATGACCTCATTATTCTCATTTAGGTGCCCTCTTTCTTACAAAGGCTCAAAATATTGAATAGCCTGTTATTATCAGCAGAAGCCAAGCTTTCAGCCATGGTGCTAATGACTGCTTAATAGTGCTGTCTATCAGCAGTGCCATTAGCTGGGAAAGCACACAAAGAAATAGTGGGGCTCCATTTAGGCCCCTCATATAACAAGCCTCTGCATGGTTTTCCGACAACAAACATCACTTCTAAAATTGTCATGATACAGTAGAGAAAGCATCTTACCCATTGTGTAAGCCTGCTGTCATCCAGGATGATGAGAAGGCTGGGCTGCAGATTTGGGACTGTTATATAGCATGAAGCATATGGAGGGTAGAGGACACTTGCTGCTAAAATGGATAGCTGGAGTGCTTTTTTTAACATGGCTTGACTGATCATTTGATTCCCATCAGCTCTTGGGTCATGTTAAAAACAAGGTTTTTTTGTTGTTAATTATCTGACACATGGTGTTTGTTATTGCTAGGTCCTTGTTACCTGAGTTCTCACTAGTAAGTCACAGCCACTTCTGACTTCAAGGCAGTATGAAGCCCAGTTCACGTGCATTCGTTCAACTGTAAGTCGCTTTTTATTTCTACTTTCTAATCTTCTGTCCTCCCAGACAGTTACAGTCTCACCCTCATCCTATTTACTTTACTGGTGTCTTACAACCAGATGGTAAATAGTTTCTGCTCTGAAAGGTTTCCTAGTGAAGACAGGACCTCTGCACTGTGCTTCTGCTCCGTATGCAGGCCCAAGGCTTAAAAAATATGGTTTATCTTTTTTTTTTTAATAGATTCATGAATTTGTCAGTTTCTAAATAAAATAACTATAATTAACAGGGATAAGATATTATTAGAAAGGAGGACACTTCTTTTTGGGAAAATAGGGCATTTTGTAGAAAAAGTTGTAAAGTGTTGGTAATACTGTATCAATGACACTTCTACTCAGGGAAAATAGCATTTCCTGGTATTTTAAAATCTAATAAACTATAACTGTTTGTCATTGCAATGGTTCATTCATGTCATCAAGCTCCTGAAATATTCCTTAATTATATAAATCTATCACATACTGTTTTCAAGCTTATTTCAAACCAATCCAAAGTAGTGCAGTTCTGCAGAGTGTGTGTAGAGGGCACCAATGTACAATTCTCAGAAACACCATGCACAAAAACTGGCCATTTCCATTCCCACTTCTTTTGGTGAAAGTGGTAGAGGTTTCAGTGTATGAAACATAATAATTGAATAGTTTTCTGTCTCGTGAGGTAGGAAAGTGAAAACTTGACTAAGTTTATGTGTATCTTTCCATCCTAATATTGAAATGGATGGAAATCCAGAGGCAGACCACAAATACTATATAGACAGGAAAAAAACTGGTTTATTTTACTGTCTTTGTTAATGTATCTAGACAATGTGTAGTAGTAATACTGATCACCAGTAGTAAAATATGCTGTGTGCATGAATTATCTTCCTGAAGTTACCTGCTGTAAGAAGATTAGTTTGTCTTACAAGTTTAATTTGCTTATTTTAGGAATATATTGTATTCCTGGTACTTGTGACAGTGATGGATTAATTGCAGAATTGTGGGACATATCAGACAATCATTAGAATCAGAGCTGGATCGTAGGCAAGCAAGAGTATTATCCCAACCCTATTACAGATTATAACAGTCTTCTCTCTTCTTGGAACATTTTTATTGACAGGGCTTAAACTACTAGAGCAGTTCTTACTCATCTCATAAAGGTGTTTCCTCTCACATACAATCCATTACCTCCCTTCTTAAGGCTGGCAGCTCTTCTTACGCTTATGCAGTTGACTTTCCTCTCAGGTTTATACATTTTATTAATCTAATAGTTTTATTATCTCCTCTTAAGCTTTTCCTTCCGTTTATGTGATTTTACTTACACAATTTTAAATGAGAAAGCAGATGCTAATCCAAAGCCACAGATACTCCAACACAAAGCCAGAAATACAGCTAATGTCTGAGCAGCAGTGAGAAAACCTTTCCACCAGTAACACAGCTACATATCTTCAAAACTACCATCTCTTGACCTATTGCACTGGCTAGCCTACACTTAGTACTCTCCAGCATTCTTCCCAAGCAAATATTTGTGGCATGCCTGAAGGGTTCCTACATTTAGGATATTTTGGACATAGGCGGTATGAGTCCCTTGTACAAAAAGGAGATACCTATATGTCTCTTCCACAATTGGAAACCTAAAGACAATGCTAAGTAAGATCCAAGGTCACAGTTACTGTTGGTAATAGCTGCACACGAGTGTACAAACAGAAACAAAATGGAATTTGGGCCTATCCATAAATGAGTGATTTCTTTTTGTCTACTTCAGAAAAGGAGAAATGACCTAGAGTAATTTTGGTGAGAGCTGAAATACATCTAAAACCAGCAGGCATCATCTTAAATGCCAATGGAGTATAAATGAAATAAACAGGAAAGTGACCTGCAAAGACAAAACAAACCAGACGAAATCCTCCTGTTTTGAAAGCAAACCTTTCCAGGGGCCAGGCAACCAGGGACTACTGTTAAATGCCATTCTACTCTGCTGAACTCCTGGCAGGTGCATGTCGGGTACCTATAGTTCAACCTCTTGGAAGCAGCCTTAGCAATTATTTCCTCCAAGGAAAGCAAAATGGAGAGCAGGGAAAAGGGATAATAACGCCCATATGCTTGGTATCAAAATGTAGCTATCTTCTTTTTTTAACTGAACAAAGAGCTGGAACTTGTAATAGTGATACAGCTCCTTCTAACATATTATAGTTTAGCTCTTCTCCTTTCTAAAAATTTGGCTTCATTTCAGTCAAACATGTTGTGATTTGAAGAGTATGTATCAGTGCTGGACTGTTGCCAAATAAGTAGATTATACCAGTTCCTTTTCTAGCTTTTCTAAATTGTGCAACTCACAAGTTAGCAGCTATAATATAAATGTGGTTATAATGAAAGCTATGCAGCTTGTCAAACCCCTTTGTTAGCTAACAAAGGAAATGTATTAGTTTGTGCAATGTCTCCAAAGTCTATCTTTAAATAAATGCTGAGTGTGTGACTGTAGCTCACAAGCTGAGGAACTGCATTGTATGCAGTAATTTGTATTTGTACAGATGTATATATATGCAAATCTCCTGCGGAATAATATGTATATAAAAAGCTGGACAATGTTTTCAATTTAAGTAGGATTTAGGTGGAATAGGAACAGGTTAATTTAGATAAAACTAGCACTGAAATAAGAGTGCCCATGCACCTTTTTTGCACACATCCTTTTAGTGCTACTTAAATACCCCATTCAAGTTCTGTTGGCACAACTTCCTCATTCAGACGAGTCCTTATTGCTCGAATAGCCTGTTTCAGAAATGTCCAACAATTGTATGAATAGCTGAGTCTACCTCACTTATTAACTGAAGGGAGTGGAATCCAGCTGTCCAGACTTTGGACAAGAAATTCTCTGAAGCCACACAGAGGTAATTGGGCTGGGTAATTGCTGCATTAGCTGTGAGTTTACTAAGGGCCACAAAAGGAAATGCCATCCCAGTGACCTTTGAGGTTGCATTTCACAGCATGTTTTCTACATGAGAATAAATGATGAAACTTCACTATTTCTGCCAAGTGAGTGGTAGCTATGGTGAAGATTTATAGCTGTAATCTGGTAATCTATGGGCCTAATCATGCAGTTATAGAGTTGTGTGTCATTTACTCAAAAAGGTTGAAATGATCTAGCACTGTGTAGGCTGTGGTGAAGGAGGGCATTTTGTCATCTGCAAGGTTAGAAGATATACAGCCTATTTAGCAGACTGTAAAAGGGAGACACAAGAGCTAATGTTTCGCAAAATAGCAGACTTACACAAAATTGTACAAGACTCAGAGAGCTAAGAAATGGGGACTGTCAGATGCACTCTAGTTTGGAAGCCATTACAATTTTCCTGGTTTGTATTGCTTCAGTAATGATATAGATTTTCTATTTAATTTTTTGGAAATTCTCTAAGTCATGTTCACTTCATCTCTTTCAGAACAGCAACCACAGTAACAGACTAATAATATAATATTGACATATTTAAGTGTTGGATTCTTTAGATGAGAGCAGCATGTTCAGAATGTATTATGCCTGGAACGTGCCTGTGTTCCCTTACCTCAATGTGAAGTTTTATCCAACAGTTAAGAAGCACTAATAAAAAGTGCCTATTTCAGTAGTTCTGTTTTAGGTGAACATAGTAGGGTGGGCATTTTCTAAGTTAACCCTAAGTTGGTTAACTGCTCCACTCCATTTCTACAAATAGAAGTAAAGGTGGCAAACACTTTTTCTTCTTAGTTAACCTATCCATGACAAAACCAGTGTGTTCTCAGCATAAGCAGGGAATGAAATTGATGACTGAAAATTTAAATTAATACTTCTTCTTGTGATGTTCTGGCTAAGAACAAGGGCAGCTCCAACTCGCTGTTTGATGCATTCCCTTGCAAGGAACAGTGTCCACCTGGGTTCATATGCAGCCGGAAGTAAAGAGGGAACAGACAGGTTTCCTTGCAGCATATTGTGTCTTCTTTGGACCCAGCTCACCTGGGAAGGGGAGATGCTGTCCAGCCAGCAGCAGGTCTTGGCTCCTGCTCTGGCTGTCAATTCCAAGTTCTTAGATAGCTATTTAGAGCAGGGAATGAGGTCCAAAAGACTGGCAGTGATGTATAGATCACCTGAAATGTCACAGTTCAACATGACACATTTGCTCCCTTCTCTTCCCCATCTGCTCACCTTACAGGTCTCTTTTAAATCAATCTTTCCACCTCTCCCAAGACTCACAATTTCAGCAGGGCAGATTCTCATGGAAACAGATTTATAATGAAGCTGGTGGCCATTAAATACTAGCCTTACATCAGAGGTGACCTTATTGTAAAGCATTGTAGAGTGAATTTATTTCGACTTTGCACATTCTATACCTTGTCTCCCACACCTCAGAGAGACACACGTGGCAGCCGAGTCAGTGGTGGTGGGAAGCCTCATACCTGAGAATAATGCCCATGTCTCACTTCATTACAGTTGCACTTCACATGCCAGCAGTCTTCAAGCCTCAGGTATCACATTCATTACTTCTTTCAGAGACATGTATTTTACATAAATGGCTGAAAGGTGATTAGAATCCCTGACAGAACAGCATTTTATCTGGAATACAACCATGAAAAATATGTGCCTAAAACAAAAAAGGCATCCTACATCCTTCTTCTAATTGATTTAAGCTACAAAGACCAGCTTCAGTTTTCCAAGGGCACAGGAACTACCAGGAAGACACAAATCGCATGTTTTCAGACCTCCTAATAAAAACTCCTTGACAGGGGGTTGAAGCCAGAGTTTTCTATTTCTCAGATGTCCTAGTCCTGTGAATGTCATCAGTCAGCAGAAGCCCACATACTGCCACCTGATCATAAAAAACAGTTCTGTAACTACCCTCATTTCACGCTGCTGATTCCAGCCCACCATAAATCAGCCACACCACAAGTAATGTTGGAAATAATTGTCTGTTCCCAAGCTCCCCTCTTTATGGCCCAGGTGCCACATAGTTGTAGCCATATGGTAGACTCCATTGTAGCAGCACCTCCAATTGTAATACTATCTGAGTACTTGGAAGCTTTTTAATGCTGCAAACTGGAAAAGTGCAGCTTGTACTCATGCAGTGGTTTTCCTAACCTTTAAAAACCTTATAAAAGGGATCATCTCTGTCTTAAAACAGATGCTCTGCAGATAGGAAATGGATAGTAAACTGCTTGGAAATGCAGCAGGTGATCCCAGGGCTGATCCTCAGAGAAGCCTGCCAGCTTGCTGTGCTCTGACCTCCCTCGGTCACTGCATCCTCTTTCTACTATCCAGCTTTATTTTCCTCCTGAGCAGAGGTTGCTTGTACTGATTGCTGTCTGTGCAAATGAATTAGTGCAGCCCAGCTAACGTTTTGACTTTAACGATGCTTGACCTCTGCATTCATTAGCGAAGTCTTACACAGCAATGTGTCCTGTTAAGGCACTCGGTCAAAACAGTACCAGGCAGGTCGTGCTGGTCAAGTCATACAGTCAATTAGCAGCAGATAGGTCTACTTACAAGAACCATCAGCCACATCTCACAAAAGAGGCTGACTTAAACCAAGGCTGCTGGAAGAAAAGAGACAAAACTCACCTGGCATCTCATTGCTGAGCAAACTGTCAACCTGCCAGCAGGAGGGACCTGATGTGCTCTTCACCTCCCACTGTGGACACTCTTTGTAGGTACCTGAACAAGTCACTGCTTGCAATGGCCCCGCCGACTGCAACAGTTTGCCATTCTAGTGCACTTCAAAAGGCAGCTTTTGGCTCATGTCCTTTCTCCATGGGGCAAGAAACTCATCACTGACTGATGTGTGCTTCAGCTCCCAAATTGTAAACTTACAGGTGTAACTAAAGGCCATAGTAACACAAAAGAAGTAATTAAGTTCTGAGGCAGAGCTACTTAGGTTAGAAAAATAATGTAGAAATCCAGAGTAGTGATAGAGATGCCCCAAATTACTAGCTAAGTGACTTGGGATATCTGATAATTTTTATCAGGTTGGCCCAGCTGCAGAATTTCCCATCTCCAATTAGGCCAAAAGGCCTACACTTCCTCCTTCATTAATGCATCTGAAAGATTTAATGAGTTACTTTATCAGGTTAATAAATCCCTTCAATAACTTTATTATACTTTGATGCAATTTTTCAAGTGGTACAGCTAACAAATGATCATCATTTATATTTCTTGACAGAATAACTTAGTTAATATATTTGGACCATGAAATACAAAATTCATAAATAAAACTGTGGGGACAGTTGAATGTCAGGGGGGAAAGGGGGATGGAGGAGGGAGGGTGTCTTTCTATCTCCAGTTAAGGCAGCACTGGAAATCTGCTGTCTCTTGTGAAAGTAACTTTAGGCAAGTGCTAAGAACTGCAGGAGGTTGGTGCCTCCTGGCAGTGTTCTGCTTCCCACAGTGCTTAGGAAAGAGGTCAGCTGCTGCAGGACATGTACTGCTGCCTGTAGGAAGATGTCTTAAAATGCATCAGAAGGGACATAACCCGCGTTTATTTGTTCTAGCACTTTATCAGCTTTAAAACCCAGCTTCATAAAGGCTGTTCCATTTCTTGAGGTTAAGATCTTTGGCTAATTTTGACAAGGTGCAGTGACACCATCAGAAAATAACATTATATTCTGGAAATTATTTTATAGCTAAATTGAATTGGTTGTCATACCATTTGTTTTTCCTGTGGCATCATAGTAAATGACATCATCAACAGAATAACCTTAGGGCAAGGGTGTTTTCAGAATCTTAACCTTTGAATGGGCAGTAGTATTAGAGCTTCCTATTACCAAAGTAATAATATTTATGGTAGGTAGACTGCAAGAATGGAACCATTCCATTTATTTGCTTACACTTGATAGTCACCTCTGGCAAGAACAAATTTCCCATTAATCACCATTTTATGTCTCTAAGAATCAGTTACTCTCAAGGACATCTGTATTATTCCTTTTGTTTTATTAATACAGACAATAGTGCAGCTATGGATCTTTTGACACTGAACTTTATATTTTCTCTTTTTAAGGGGAGCTGAAATGCTTAGATAAAATAAACATTGATCTTTCTTAGCAAACTACTTAAGACCCCAACTATAGTGAGGGCCATGCACACTGGAAATGTCTCTAATTTCTCCTTTATGTAAAAAACCTGCAAATTGGTCTCTCTTCTCTTTTTTGTCTCCTGAAACTCCAGTTACGAATTCTGAGTTGCTCCTTGGAGTGCAGATGACCTTGTTAACATGTGAGAGTGCCAGAAAAGCAGCGCCCTCCAGTGCAGGGGGTCAGGGAAGTGAAGCCAGTTTCTAAGCTCAGATCCTGTAATAAAAAAATGCAGATTTCTCTTCCCTTTCACATAGTCTTTAGCTAACATTTAAAAAATTACACATGATATTGAACTCCAGGCTGATTTGTTTTTCTAATTTTTCAAGAACACTGCATCACATATTTTCATCTTTAAAAAATAAATCAATATAGGCCCAGCAGGGGAACATATCAGACAGCCACGTTCCCTTTCATGTGAGAAAAGCATTAGTGGAAAGACTTCCACAAGCTGAAATTTGTGGAAGTTTTTCCCAGTCAGTGAGTTTGGTTCTGTAGAGTTTCCTAAACCAAAAGACAGTTACAGGTAAGCACGGGTGTCAGGTCAGCTTGGAAGAAGCAAGGCTCTTCCTGCTAGCAGAGGACTAACTCCTGTGCAATCTGCTTTGAAGTAACGGAGCTGCAGTTTTCCATTTCTTTTCAAGTGCCTTACAGAGCTCAGGGCAGCAGAGCCACTCCAGCCCTATGATTGCAGCATTTAATGGCTGCTTTCCTGTACAGCCACCTCTCAGCTCTGTCTTGGTGAGCAATATGTTGGCAGCAGGATGTGGTGATGTTTGTGTGTTTTAGACAGAGGAAAGGCTCTGCCACCAACCAGCCCTGTGCCCTCTCTCTCACCATCTCAGCCTAGGACACAGAAGACAGCCTCCACATGGATTATCCTGATCTACCCTGCAGGCCTGAGTGTCCTTTCCATGGAAAGTGGAAATGGAGAGGAAAGAACAAGAGGCCTAGTCTGTGCCCTCTATGGTGTGACGGCCCCACTTCAGAAGTGGCCAAATGCTTGGCAGGAAGGAGATACACCTTGTTGCCCAAAAGCAAATACTTCATCTTGCAGTAGGGCAAGCCTTATGCAGTACCAGAATTAGGTGCTTATGCTAGTGGAAGGGGGACCTATTCATTTTAATTTGCTGTTTAATTAGGTGGCCAATGCCACACAGTGGTGAGCCACTTGCTTGGATGGGATGAGCCACCTAATCGTGAGGTGAACGCACAGTCACGCCTGCCTCCTAAACTCAAGCACTGCTCACACAGCAATTACTCTGGAGTCTGTCAAATGTGATTTAACCAGTAATTTGCTTGCAAAGTGAAAGCTGTGCTTTAAAATATAGTAAAGGACTCTATCCTCTGCCCTGCACCTGTGCCAGTGCCGTGTCCAAGCTGTGCTGGTGCTGCCAAGGATGCTGCCCAGCACAGCTCTCCTATGTGAGATGTCAGGTGTGGGTAGGGTTGGTGTAGCCAGGAGAGCAGAGGGAGCCTGGCAAACCTTCCAGTATACCTTTGCTGGTTTGCAGGTTATGGTGACCCAGTGGATGAGTGTGTGTAAGTGGGGGTGTAAGACTGCTGTTGGGAGGGACGCCAGCCAGGCAGCTGCGTTTCTTTGATTCCAGCGGGTGAGCAGAGCCCAGCCTCAGGCACCCCTGCTCAGCTGTGCCTGCCCAACTCCTCACCACCCTGCTGAGTGCTGGGAATCCCCCTTTGCTGCAGGCACAGGCACGGAGACTGCCAGCCCCACAACACAGCAGTGAGAAGTGCCGCAGGCAGGACAACCAGGGTGGGTTAGTCCATGATGGGAGGCTTCCTTCAGGGATGACAAAAACAAACCCACAGCATTTCCATCTTCCTGCATTTAAATGTTTGAGTTAATAACATCTATGGGGCAGAGCAGAAAAATGAACTTAAATACATTTGTCATCTCAGGATACCAAATTAAACCATTACTGAAAGAGATACAGAGAAATGTGTCTAATAAACAGTGTATTTAGCACAATTTACTTTGTGTTTTCCACATCCTGCAACAAGCACAGGATAGCAAAGCTTCTTAATGATCATAATGTATGTGCAGAAAGAGCAGTTCCCTGAGGGCTACTGATTAATCAGGGAAATATTCATTTGTTCTGGCAGAAGTGATGTGCATTTAGGCAGCAAATGCTGAACCCTGAGTGCAAGCAGCAGCCATCAGGGGCCCCAAGTTTCCATTCATTTAACTGATTTTACCCTCTAAGAAAAGAGCATGTTTCAGCACAGCACCAGGACATAACAGCACTTCACTTGTTCTCTGTCCTAATTCCTTTAGAGTTTTGTCTGACAAAGGCATAAAGAGGCCCCACTTTCGTTTTAGAGACTAAATGCATAAGAGTCAGCTTCCAAACTAAGACATCCCTGCTGCTTGCTTAGATACACTGTGCAGGCGAGGACATAAGGTCTCAGCTGCAGTATATGATGCTGTGCGAGGGACTTGAGAACAAGTTAGAAGATTTAAAGGATTTTTCATCAGCTGATCTAAATTCCTACCTGGGTTTTTAGCACCTGACAAACATTGCATGGCTACTGACTGCAGCCCTTCCTATACTCTATCACAGTCGTATTAATTATGTTGCTTGGCACAGTTGTTGCCACCTAGAAGTTTTAAACCTGGTGTTTGGTAGTAACAGCGTGCAATGTCTGTGCTGTACTTGTATTTCTCTAGTGTTCATTTTCAAATCAGCCACAGAAAGGGCAAACTAAAAGCAGATGTGTCATACTTTTCTCTGTATGTTTGGAAGCTCAGCCATGGAAGTATCTTTGTCAGATAAATGAATTCCAGGTCACTGGGATAACTAGATGCAATAAAATACTCATATGTAGAAGAAACCCATACAAAAAGTGATCCAACAGCTCTTCAAGGAAATTGCTGTGTAAGAGATCCAACTTTGAGGCTTACCTCAGGCTTTTGCATTACATGATAGTTAGTACTTTAAATTGGAGAAAATGTGATGAGATCTTTTGAATTTTTCCACTTGCTTTTTCAATTTCATGGGATCAGCAGAAAGTGGAGGGTGTGAAAGCTGAACTAATGCTGTGCTTTTGTCTCCACCACTGCCTGAACACATGGCAGGGATCGCTTGGTGGAGAATGGAGTATGTCTTACCCTGCTATGGGCATCTCAAAATTTCCAGAAAATGTGGATTTTTAACTTTTTTCAACATAGCATGAGAAAGAGGAAAACCAGAAATAAATGGAAAGGCTGAAACATAATCAGAAAACAGTAGTTATTTTGTTTGGCTGCTGATTTATTAATACATGATAGTTTAAAATGTTTTTCAACTCTAGTTGGGATTATTTACAGGAAATAAAACCAGTTAAAGAATTAGAATGAAATCCTGTCAAGAATGAGTCAACAGAAATGTAGCCACTGACCTCATTAGGCTGGGTTTTGCACCCAGATATCTACAAAGAACCACAATTCTCCTGCAGTATGACTAGCAGATTAATATTCACAACACCAGTTTATCTTCCCCTACAGAATCCTTCATTTTTATGCAGCTGGCCTAAAAACTTTGCTCCACAAGTTTGCATTTCAGTGCAAGACAGACAATGATCCGTGCTCCCTTTTAGACTGTTTGCCCAACATCACCATTCCCATTTGGCTTAAGCACCTTCTGAAATTATTATTTTGCTCCATGTCCCTTACAATAATTTATTTCCTCTGAGGTATTTGCTTTCTCAGCAGCAATTTTAAGGCATTTCAGGCTATAGAAGAACTATAAAATTAACACTGTGCTCACAGATATCATAGAGAACATACTCCTTTAACCCTGTCCTTCAAAAACCCATAAGCATTCACTGTACTTCAGCAATTGGCCATATGCTTTTGCAAAGAACATTTTGCACCTGCCACCATGATACAGGCAAAATGCCAGGAGAAAACATTAACTAATCTACACAAAGCCTTAGGAGGTCTATTAGCCCCACATAAAACCAAGAACATGTAATTACTGGATCCACCGACAGAATTAAATTTGATTGACTACAAGAAACAATGAGTGGAGCAATTACCAAAGTCCAGGTAAACTACTCTGGTTGGGAAGCCATGGCCTGGCTGAATGAGGCTGACAGCACAGTGTCCACCTCTACTGTGCTGAGAGATGTGTCCACACCAAACTCTCAACACAAAGTTAAGCATCTGTCAACAACACAGTTCACCACTCTGCGGAACTGCTGTGGGTTGTGTAAGATACAAACAGTAACTGTATAACCGATCCAGAACAGCAGTAGTCTTCTAGCATCATAAATTTTGTCAAATCATTCTTTCTTCTATGCTTCTGACATGGATAGCAGCCACCTGAGGTGGTTGCTCCTCTGTGGCTGACCCACTCTGGGAAGACACAGCATCACTCACTGGAGCACCGCACGCCCAACCGGACAGCAGATGCTGTCTTGCAAGCGTGATGAAATAGTTGCTCCAAAGGCTTACGTTCATTAAGATAATCGCGACTGGTCTGAGTCACACGTGCACAGTTAAATTTAGGATGGCAAAATCCATCCAAAAGAAATGCCTCTCGACATTCCAGCTCCCTGGCCATGCAGGTTCATTGCAAGTGCTTTGCCAGTGCCTGTGGTAAGGCAGGAACCTGGGGTGTTTCTGTAGCAGCTTCTGTCCACAATTTGATTTAATGCCCTCCATAAGTAATTGCATCTCAGTGCTTGTAATAAGAAAATGTCATAAAGGTACTTGCTGCCTAGTCCAACATCTTTGGGCTTTGACAGTTCAAATTTACAGCTTTAATTCAGGAGTCTAGAAGCCTGGTATTCTGTACACAGTGAAGGGCTGAAGGAACAATATTTTATAGAATCTTCACCTGTGTTCAGTGACCCATGGAGGATGTAACCCTTTAGACCTTTCGAAATGACTTGCAGACAAATTCATAGTCCAGATTGTACAGTGGCAAATTACAAAGGCCTGGTTAAACTTCTCCGTGCCTGGATGTACTGACTTGACTGTTTTGCCTTTGTACAATGATGAGTTGAACTTTCAGCAGCTTAATTGAAAGAGCCATGAGCAGCATAACTGAGTCACAGAGGTAAAGGCATCAGTATGGAAGGAGCTGACACACAAACACCACTTGGGAGACTGGACAAAACAGCTATAGGATTTCCTTTAGGAAAAGACGAGCTGTGCATGTGGCTGTCATGCACAGGACAATGTCACCCTGCTGAGCACAGCGGGTCAGCCTGAACCACATAACGAAGCGTTAAGCAGAGGTGAAGGGAGGCAGCCCCCAAGCCATTGCTCAGGCTGCTTCCCCATCACAGGGGGAGGCCAACTTTGACACTTCTGCTCCTTTTGCAATCCAATTTATGTCCCGTGTCTCTGTTACCACTGTATTCCCAGGGGTCACGTTTAGGGCTGTTATAAAACAGAGGCACACCGGCGTTGCAAACGTCCCCAATCTGTGCCATGTATGCAGCTGTTTAATGAGGCCTGCTGTCATTACAGCAAAATGACTCAAGGACCTTCTTAAAAAAGCCTCTTATTTATAGTATCATAGATTACCTTAATGTCTTTTTGCTGGGAGGTGCTATGAAATACTGTGCAAACATTATGAGATGGTCCCAAAATAATGTGAATTTAAGCTGAATCTATCAAGGAAAACATAAATATTGGATGGAAAAGAAATAAATTGTTGAAATTTGCTGAAATCTTCAGCAAAGGAGTATTTTTATGAAGAGTATGCACTTCTGAGCTGGAGTTCTACACCATATCTTGCACACAGGAGTCAGTGCAAGTATATACTCTGGTACTAATTCCTGACAGAAAGATCGATGCGTGAAGTGTAAAGATTAGTAAGAGTTTTCTCCTACCAGCAAAACTACCTAAAACCCAACATTACAGAGCAATGGTATTATTCACCTGTAATATTCAGAAAGCAAGAGTTACTTTTTCCAGGCAGTGTCTCAGTTTTCAAAGAGAATGTCAAAAACCTGTATGGATGTCCAGTCCTCTTCAAACCTCTACATAACCCTGACTATAATTTAATCTTTCACCTACGCCATCTCACTCTGAGACTGTTTCTGAAGTTTTCCTTCTTACTGAGTTTCATGTGTTTTCCTTCTGCTCTTAGTTTTATACCTGCTGCTATCCAACAATTTACCCAGAATTATCTCTGACTACTATTGGCACATCAAACGGCTTCCAGCCTTTTCATCACATTTCAGTGACATCCTCATATTTTGGTAAAATAATATGGTCTAAACTTTTGTATTGTATTCATTTTTTACAGCATTAGTTTTAGGTTATGCTTTATCTGTAGTAGAGACATGGAAAATTTGATTTGTACCAGCCTCTTTATGTGTCAGTGGAGGCTTTCTCTTGCCAGATGAACACAGCCTAGATGAGCCCACCATGCACCATAGCTATGCATCCCTCTTTGAACAAGAAAAATATTTGAAGTACCTATCTGGTGAATGATGGGACATGCTGATTTAAACCTGGGCAGGTCCTCATGTTTCTACAGTGGATAATTACAGGTGAAATCTTAAATGGAAATGTATTAATTAGAGTAAGATCTGCCGCCAGTGCCCTTCCCATCAAAACCTGAATGAAATGATTTGGAGCAGCAATGAAATGAAGCAGTAATGACAGGGCTTCCATTTGGCTTCTAAATCTTTTTTCTTAGGTATCCATATTTTAATGAAAGTTATGCGATTTTTAATGTAGTAGACATTTTGATGTTCTTAGATACAGTCTCTAATTAAACATTCTGTAATCAAACTTCTTCGTTTATCTATGTAAAATGCCAAAGAATTAGAGAAAGCCTTATTCCTCCAGGTTAATCCCTACTTTAACTCAAAGTCAAGCAGAGAAGACAGTGTCTAACACCAGGTTTTACAAAGCAGCCATGGGAGCAGAAGGATGTCCGTGCACCAGAAAGCCCACATGAAGCAGAGTAAAAGAAAGCCCAGGCCATGTGTGCTTTGTCAAGGCCAGTGGGCTGGATGTGCTCCGAGCCCAGCCTGGCTTGGTTGCAAATGCTTGCCTTTCTTGACTATTTACTCATTTACTTTTTCCTCAACCCTTGATGAGATTCCCATATGGGATGTGGCACTTGTGAGCCACAGGTTACTTTAATCTGAACATTTTGGAAAAGACACAAATATACGGGGGTTTGAATGTCTTAATTCTCATGTGCCAATGTATAACATCGCACTCCAGAAAATTATGTTTTAAATAATAATTAATTTGTGAAGGGCCTGGCTTGTGTCTTACAGACAGATCTATGCCATACTTGCCTCTATTTACTATATCTGTGAAACATCCATTATTTTTCCATAGTTTAAATGATCTCATTTCTGTTGCTTTCACTGCCATACAGTGCCACGTTCATTTCTCCTTGGAAAATCTCAGAAAGAGAAGCAATTTGTAAGAATGACAAGAAAATGGCTTCTCGTTTGGGTACACCACAGCAATCCCAACACACAGAAAGAGGCTCTGGTGAGATTCACAAATCTTAATTCCCACTCAGTTTCAAGCAGACCAGATTAAAAAAAAGAAAGAAAATCACATGGACCAATTTGATCATAAAGATTCTAATTCAGCACAGGTTAATTAAGAAGTCAGATTTCCTGCTATCACTTCTGGAGGGAAGGGAGATAAGCAAACACAGTGACTCTTTATCAACAATATGGGGACTTCATTTAAAGAGAGAGCATTAGGTTACAGGCTAGAAGATTAGTAGCAATCAGACTGCTCTCAGAAAAGAAAATGCTCTGGGTAATAAGGATAGAAGGCATGAAACTGGGTGCATAGAAATGAGGTTTGATGCCAAATATTGCAGGTCAGATCTGAGCTGTCACATTGGCACTGATCGTTGCCATTGCGCAATTACTATTACTCACCTGTGATCAGGTCATTTACCACTATCAAATCGATGGCTTCTCCCACCCCCCCATTTGTTAATGGCATTTTAATGAAACAAAGGTCCATCTATTATCTCTTTGAGATCACTAACCATTGTATAATAGTACCTAATAGTATATGAAATACATTTACTTTTTCCCAATCACCCATAAAAATATGTTATTCTCTTCCTTAGCCACATCCCCATAAATCTGAGTGCAGTTCTGCATTTAAAGGTGTCAGGCTGATTTTTCCTTTTTCTTTGTGTGCCATGTGTTTTCCTTGCCAAAAAGTGCCTGTTTTGTTGCAAGTGAGAGAAGGAGAATTTTAAAGGATGCTAGAGGATCATAAAGACTCCCCTTTCTCCAATCCCAAGCATGCATTTACCTTATTGTTCTGCTGACTAAAGAATTAGAAACCATTAATATTGTCTCTGCTGGCAGGTCAGAAAAATACTTGATTCTATAGTCAAGTAGATTAATCTGAGGGGGGAAATAACCCTGCAAAGCCCTGGAAAAGCCGCTAACCAATCCATTTTCTAAACCCAGATGTTTTCATTCTGTTAAGTGTTAATCTCATAATACTTCTTTTTATGCCTAGTGAAATGATTTCAACATGTATTGAACTATTAGAGAATTCATATAATTAGCGTGGTGGTTTTTTGTTTTGTTTTTTTATGAAGGAGCCCTTAAATGAAACCTTATCTGTGAGTCTGTCAGTCATATGCTCACATTGACTATCAAGACATGTTAGGACTTCTTGCCTTTGGCTTTTTTGATGAGCTCTGGAGCCTGCCCAACTTTGGCTACACTTCTCAAAGAAACTTATGCTGAAATCAGAGGCAGTGTGATACTAGGTAAGATATAAATTAAATCTTCTGTGATGAGAGCCTGAATAAACCGAGATGTAAACTTCAAAGATGATTGAATGGTTTGGTCTAGGGAAGATACAGGGCACTTGTCCCATCTGCACAAGGGCAGGGAATTTCTGATGCTTAGCAGCCTCCCTTGAGAGGTGATTTGAGCAGAACAGTTAAACTACAAAGCAGTTATTACAACATTACACCTGATGCCTAATTGAGGATCCTGGACAGAACAGGAGTGGGCAGAGGTGGAGGTCGTAAGTACTGCTTTGCAGAGCCCATGATGGGTATGTAGAATAGGTTTGCAAATGAAGGCACTGGAATCCATCCTCTGACATTTACTGCTGCAAGAACTGAGTAACTATGAAACACATCTATAGTTAGCCATTTTTCCTGAAAACTGGAGACAGTTTTCATTCTTACACACACCCCTCTTACGCCTTTTCTTGGCATGACTTTGGTCTCCTCTGATAAAGAGCTGGTTTGAAATATGACAGCGAGACTGCAAGTTTTAAGCTGAGACCTCTTCCATGACAGGTGCTGATGGGCTCTGCTATCTGGGCTCACTCTGTGAAGAATAATGGCTTGTGAAAGGAAGGTTACAAATAAGGTCATGAAGCAGCTCAGGAAGCCTTCCATTTCATGTCAAGGATCTTAAAGGTTATAGGAGGGCTGCAAAAACTTTCCTCTGGGGCTGCTGACTGACAGATCAGCAACATGATTATAACCCGATTTTGATAAATCACGTTCATCTACCGTTTGCGAAAGGCTTTAAAAGCACTGTTGGTGAGTCATGTGTTCCTGTGAAATACTACATTGAATCCATAGGAAAAAAAACAGCTTATGCCTTCCTGTATGTCCTGCTGGCATTCATACTGCATGGCAGCTGGCCCATGCCATCCAAAAGCAGGACTTCCACCCCGGGGAGCTGTCCGGACTTAAAGTGCCACACTGGAGGGGGTTGCTTCTAATTTTCTGAATCACCATGGACATCCCAGTTCCCTAAGGGCCATTTAGCCCCTGAATCCTTGAGCAAAGCCCCTTTGCCTAACAAGTAGGCAGTAGATTTTGTCTGTGGGAACTGGCTGGTGGAGAATACATGCAGTTGCAGACAGCTGAGCTTACCCACACAGGGTGAGGGGTTTATTGTGAGGCTTAAAGATGCTTCTTTTATAAGTTTGGTATGAGAGGAGGGAGAGGAATCAGTTCAAAATTAAAATGAGGATTTTTCAACTCATCCTTAATATTTATAAGGCTCCTTTTGCCTTACAGACAAATCCTCAAAGAGAAGATGGAAAGCTGTTCATCCTTAGTTCTTGTGCCTTTAGTTTAGCTTCTCATTGTTTATACTACTTTAAGCAAAATAACTGTTCTGGAAATGCAGTCATTTACAAAATTCAGCCTACTAAGTCTTAAACAGCAGAGACATATCCTGCTATGTTTGTTCCTTTGTTGTTGCTATGGCATTACCACACATTTTTCCATGTGGGAAAGGAAATCCCATGGAGACCAGATAATAAAGGCTTGAATTTCCAGGACACAGTGCCCGTCTCGCCTCTTGACCTGTTTGACACCCTCTTTCACCAAACCTGCATTCACTGAACCCAAATAAACAGCCAGCCATCAAAGGATGTATTTTAAAAGGGTTGTTCATGGTTAGCCTTGATGAAATATACATTGGAAAACCTGCATTTTAATCACATTTGGAGTTCTGCATTTCCAAAATGGTTTTGTTTAACTACCTCAGACTTGTCATTCAGGGAATTTTCCTTCCATAGGATAACTGCATTTAAAAGTCAAGTTAACCAAACCCAAACAAATTTCCCAGGAGGCTGTAGAAAGCCAGACAAGCGTCTCACATACTTGGTGCCTGACCTCTGTGCTGTACCAGGTGTACGTGCCTGCTATCCGCAAGAGGCCAAGATGCTGCATGTTTATCCAACATGATCAATTCACAGTGGAGCGTCATGTCATGAGGTTTCCTCAGAATATCATCACTGTATGTTTGTAGTTGGGACAACCTTGGCTTTGGCTCTCCACTTGACTTGACACTGGTATATAAAGATTAATCCTGTGTCTTAGCCAGTCTGCTCTGCCTAAAGCCTCTGATCATTCTGGGTTGCACAGAATCATTGTGCCCTGCTTTATCTTAGAAACAGCTATTTCATGGTGTTACCTGCAATTATGCTTCGCATATATGTTAAAATTGATGTGTTTATACAAGTTTGTAAAATGGTCTGGGACTTTAATCCTATGTGAATTTTCATTCAGGCCAATATACAAGGTAGTAGTTGTCATGCTCTAATCTTCAACTAATTTTAATATATATCTAATTATAATTTAAGTGTCACCTGTTGATGTAGTTATTAGGGAAGAATGTGCAGTTCACAACTGACCAAAGAGCAAACGTCTCAGCCTCGGGATTGTTCTGATGCAAAATGTCATGGTGTATTTTGAGCCAATCCTCTTGGGCTTCATTTGTTGTCTGTCTTGCACTGCTGTCATTTCTGTGTAACATAATTCAAAGGCACTGGCCTAGCCATCCAGGCATATTAAAAGTGCCTTGTATTCTCTCATCTTTCAAAACCACATATCCATATTGCATATGGGATACTGAGCCAGAAGACATAGTCGGCCAGCACAGGATAATCTGCCACAGGCAACATACAGCTTGTGGCCTTCCAAATTCTTCAGACAACTCAGGAAAATAAACAGCAGCCTTACAGACTTAATGGACTTCTAATGGATTTGATGGGTTCTGCATCAGCAGTTTCTAATGGAACATCTAAAGAGGAAAAATTTCCTTCCCATAGAGGTTCCTAGGAGAATGTGAACTTGGAGTGCAAAGGCTCCAATTTGTAACACTTCAATGCTGTGCAAGAGAACTCATGGCAAGACTCGAAGTGTTTATCTCTTCTGAAAAGCGACTGAGTTTCCAGGAGATAGTAAGCGAGCTGTGTCATACCACAGCAGTCAATAGTAGCAAAAGGCACGTGTAAACCCCATGAAGTCCGTGACCTCCTTGATCCATTTAACTCAACTCCCCAGAGCTGGTGAAGAGGAGGCAAAGAAACTGGGGCTTGAAGTCTCCTCCCATGCCCAGAGGGAGGCTGTGGTTATAGATGGGGAGTTGTTGTGCAGTTATCGAAAAGAAGACAAAGTCCAAAATGCCTTTGTTGAATCCAGCTAGGCAGCAGTGGTAATAGATTCCTCCTAGTCACATATCCTTGACTTTGTTATTTTTGTCTCATCTTTTAACTTCAGCTATTGATAAATAAATTGGTTTACAAACCAGAGAGTAAATCACCATTCACTGCTGAGTTGCTATTGTGCCTCTTATTTGTATGGCAGCTTTCAAGCTTATTTTTTAATCAGTTTGGCCTGACATTTTGCTTTCCTACTATTGTTTATGAGCTGTATCTTATGAATGGATTGTGTAAAATAGTTTAAATCCAGTTGTTGCAGTTTCTCAGATGCCATCACACAAACATTTGCTTTAAGTAGAACACTTGGGTTCAGACTTTTCTGTTCTTAGTAGTGCTGATACAAATTAGACCATGATGCACTGAATTAAAAGGGCTTTCCTCAGATTTACAACTGTTAGGAGCACATAGGAAAAATTCTGGGCAGTGCTCTGAGCAGCACATTTCACAGGTGGGGTTAACTTTCTACCCATGGCTCAGTAACTGAACCTGGTGATTCTTGCAGCAAAGAATTATCATTCAGCTGTGACTTGACTGCCTTTGTTAGAATATGTCAGAAACATGGATGGATGTATTTGAGAACATTTGCTTTCTAAGATTTTGGATGCACTCAGTCACTTTCAAGCAACTGAAACCTTAGTGGCTAATTAAAGCAATCACATTAGTCCCCATTTGATGGCAGGTGTTAGCTCTTTTCTGTGAGAGAGCAGGCTACTAACGTCACAAAGCAACAGTTCTTAAGCCTTTGCATGTAAAAACTATCTCCAGATGCCAAAAATCTTGCCAATTATTACTCTCCATTTCACAGATTTCTCTGATCTCTCAGCATCTGACTTCACACCTGAGTGTGGAACAGAAAACGTGTGAAAACAAGAGCTTGGTTGCTAAGGAGCATTTGGTATGTATTCTTGCTATTTATTTCCATATACTAAATGATAGTTCATTTCTCAGGATGAAGCATGCAATGTGAACTGCAGCAGTTGTAGATAAGGTGTGGTATCATGTAAAGGAGAGAGAAAGAACACTAACTACAAATTTCTGCTTCACGTTGGCTTGCTCAGGTGATTGCTCCATGGCTGTCTGGACTCAGGTCACTTGGTCAAGTGCCCAGTTCCTGCACTCAGTGTTCTATGGGAGCTCAGGCTGGGGTCAGAACAGCAGCTAGCCCATGGGAAGCATCACAAGGAGGCAGCCTGTGCTTGCCACTTGCAAGTCAAACTGGTTACATTTTTCATCTCAGCACATAGAATAGGTATGGTTAATTTGTATGTCACTGTTGTGACAACGCAGAGCCATGAGGATGACGGATGTCTCAAAAGCCATTACAGGGCAGTTTTTCAAAGATGACTGCAAACCCAGAGCAAGGCAAAGGCACACAATTCTGTGCGTGTAAACCAGGCAATTACAACCAAAGGCACCAGACTGCATGTTTGCAAAACTATAGCTCCCTTGTTTGAAGAAGGGCCTCTCAGCTGAGTTGCTTACGGCTTTCCAGGCTTGCCCGGCTTTGCATTCAGGCAAGGAGAGCAGGCAGGACTTGCACAGCCCAAACTGCTGCCTGAGGCCTGACACGGCACATGGCCAACGAGTTTTGCTGGTGCTCTGCTGGACCCAGCACAACTCCTCCCTGTTTGAACTGCAAAGGTCCCAAAGACCAGCCCTTCCTGGGAGCAGGAAGCAGTCCTGCACAAGGCCTTCATGAGTAATTTATCCTGATTTAGAAAGGCATGTTATTCTAATGGCATACCATGCTAGGCATGATACAGTTTAAATCTTCTTCACTGGTTACAAATGTGACCTTCATTAACTCATCTTTGTGCGCCTAGATCTATAGGAACAGCTCATTGCATTTTCAATTTAATTTAATTTGAATGATAATTTAAAAGTTGTTTGATGCAAATGCGACCATCTGCATCCTCGCAGCTGACAGTTTTTAAAGAGGAGTTTGTGAGCAGGAGTGGAGGGGAGAGCTTGATGGAGAATAAGAGTTATGAGGTGGTTTACTGCAGGGTGTGGAGCACCCTGGGAGCAAGCTGTGAGTGCCTGGGGGCTGAGTAGGGAAGAGGAGAGAAGCTGAGCCAAGAAATTGCTGGTAATCAAAGCTGTACCTGACCATTTAACTATGAAGTGGTGATCACAAGTCATCAGACCATCCCAGCTTATGGTGCTACTTGTTGTCTGAACCACGGGTAACTGCCCCATGTATGTCCTAGCTAGACCTGCTGCAATACAAAATACACCATAGCTTAAACTGTGAGGATGGGCTGTGATAGGTTCTGTGCTGCCTTGTGCATAGCACTCCAGTGCCTAGCAAGTACACTGGATGTAGCTCTTCTTCTGGTTTTATTTACTGGCAGATACAACACTGTCCTCAAATTGAGAGCTTATGGTAATTTTGATGGGGGTGAGGAGAGAGATGTAGAAAAACTCTTGTTTTGCTATGACAGAATCTAAGCTGTAGGTTTCTGGGAGCCAGGGCCTGCCTGTTCTTGCTCTCTGCTGTGCACCTTGCAGTACTAGATGCTTAGTGACAGTAAAAAACCAGTGCTAATGGCTGTTTGTTTACAGTTACTACTTGGCTTCCAAACTTTGAATAACTTGATAAAACTGAAACTCTGAATTGTTGCACTGATTTTTCTAGAACTTTGTTTGGGCTGACTTCCTTTTGAAGTAATAGGCTAAAATGGGCTCTGGGTCCAGTTCAATCTCTTGAAAAGGAGCCAGAAGAACCATTCTTCCCCTAATGCTTCCCTGCTGGCAGCCTTGGTCAGGCAGGATGGAAGGGGAGCTCTTTGCTGTGCCCTTACTCTGCAGCAACAGTGCTTCTACCCTGCACCCCAGGGAGTCATGCTTGAAGACTCCCATCCCACGTGGCTCCAACCAAACCTACAAGAACTCTAGTGGAAGGGCCAGCAAGGGGAAGGGAGCTGGGGAAGAATTAAAACAAATCACTTTATCCTGTACCATGAAAATCTGCTGTATTTCAAATAATGCTTTTTTTGGCACCTGTGTGCAACAGCCATTGCACTGGTGCTCATGGGAATGCAGTTGAAAGCTTTTAGCTAAATTTGCAAGCATCATCTCTCTTGGCATTGCAAATCTGGGTGAAGGAAATTAGCAAAATGACCCTTTCTAATAAGGAGGTGTAGTTGGGTTAACACTACACTGTCTGTGACTCAGGAGACCTGGTTTTAATTCTTTGTACAACCTTACATTCCTGAGAGGCTGAATTCCTAGTGATTCCTAGGGAAACTCAAGCACTGGCACTCCTGCAAGAGCAGACCATGCTCATCTCTGCTCTATTCTAGAGATTACACTGTGTGCTGCTGTCTTCTCAAAAGCAAAAAATAAGTGTGTGCCACTTCAGCGCAATAGAGTTATAAGTATGGTCTATGCCAAAGCACTACTGAGGAAGACAGATCCCTTATTAAAATGAGCATGTGCATTATAAACTGTAGGATTTATTGTCTTAAACCTAGGAACTGGATGAAATACTGTTGGAAAAACAACCCAGCAGTTTTCTGCTGCAGAGACTTAATTGTAGATGCATTATATAACATTTTTCTTGCCCTTTATTTAAAACCATGTTTTCTGCTATTTCTCTTGTGCTCCCTAAACTGAGACATGAGAGATCACAACATCTTTGACAGCAATTGCCTAGAACTCCCCATACGCTCAGTTGTCTTATTGTATCGTGTTTCAGATGCCTCTGGGAGCTGTGTTAGCAGTCACTCAGGAACCAAAGCTTGGAGATACTTGTGTGGCTGCATTTTAGGTAGCAGGATGCACAAATGACTTTGTTAAAACTTGGTTCCATTTGAAGTTCACCTTACAAGCAGTCTGTCAGCATTCCTGGTTCTCTGTCTGACAGTAGAAGACTAAATGTAGCAACCTGACTTCTAATGGATGGCTCTTACTCTGAAAATTATATTTTAACTTTATTTATGGGCATTAAAAAATGCTACTTAAGTCCGCTTTTGGAAACACATGAGAGTGGTCCCTGATTTTCTTATGAGAGATCAGACTGAGTGAATAAAGAAGCTGAGAAGGTGGTTGGCAACCAAAGCTTTAAATTGCAACTGTAAGACTGATTTCTGATAGTGCTGCTCCCTGAACCCATTAGAGAAACACTTAACAGAAAAAAGGCACACATGCCCCTGGAGAGCCTTCTACCTCCTGCAGAGATTTGGAAGAAAGCTCACATCTAACCATTAGAAAAAAAGTATTTTTAGCTTTTAAGTTCAAATTATGGGTCCAAACGGCATATGCTGGAACTGAATACAGTCTTGCTGGGATTTGCCAATCTAAGGCTGCTCTAGCAATAAATAATTAACCTAATCAGGCTCCTTCCCTCTGGAGCACCCAGTTTTGTGATAGTGATACAACAGGGCTTCAGAACCTCTCTTCTGAACAGGTATTCAGAAGACCATTGAAGGATTAAAAAAACCCAACTGACAAACAAAGCCACTTTTCTTCAGAGCCACCAGTTAGAGACAGTCACATTATTTGTGGTTTTGTTTTCCTACCACTGCACATCAGCTGCTTCTGAAAAATACAGGAAAAATACAATTAAACAGCAGCTGGTGTGACTCCTGTGCATTGCTATGCAAGCCAGGGAAAGCAGCTATTTTATACGAATACTGACTGCAATGTGAGAAAGCTATGGACACTCTTTATTTTTCTCACAATTGTTAGTTTCCTGGTATCAAACATCTCTTTGACAGAAACCTTATAATTTGGCTTTCAAGAGGCAAAATCACTTTAACTGGTTGTGTTAAGGACTGCAGATTTCATTTGTCACTGAAAATCCTTCTGTGCTTCCACTACAAGCACACAAACATCAAATGGTGGAGCTCTTTCAAGGCTGTCAGCTCAAATATCCTTTTCTGGCCTGGAAGATGCTTAAAGTGGGAAGTTTCAGAAACAGAGATGGGAGGGCTCATGTTTTACCTTCTTCATGCCTGCTGCAAAAACTCCCACTACATGCATTGTCCCTTGCTGGTAGTTCAAGAAATTTTTTATTTCTGCATCTCTAAGCTTTGGCTCTTCCCTCTGCATAAACCTTGAAACCAGTCAGAGGAAATGAATGGTGCTTTTCCACCAGCTGCTCTGTCAAGCCTAGTTGGTGAGCCATGGCTGACATGCCACTTAGTCCTGTGAACAGCCAGCAGTGCTGGTGCAAGGGGGGCTGTTAGTGCCTTTGTTGGAGAAGTTGTGCAGCACTGGGGTAGGAACCCCCCAACAGCTTGGTAGCTGAGCCCTTTCCCCCTCGTGTCCTCATAAATTAAACATAACGGCTGCCGCCTGCTCCTGCAGACAGCCATGTTCTAATAAATCATGTAAATAGAGTCTTGGAGCTTCGCTGCCCTTTATTTCACTTGAGTCCCGCAACTCAGCTGTTAATTGGATCTAAGATAAAATCTGTTTTACTACGTTTCCCAAGCAGGATTCTGTAAAGTCCTCTCAGAATAATAACCTATAGCATTGTCCTCTTTGTTTTGCTCCTTTCCAGCACTGAGGAGGAGAGCAGTAAGGCAGCATGGCCAAGCTCAGGAGAAATTTCCTTCCTCGTGACTCTCCCTGGTGCTCTGGTTTGGCCATCAGCTCCACGCCACCGGCATCCTGGTGAAGGTTCACGCTGGTTTTAGCAACGGTAGCACAGCTGTCAACTCCAGGCTGCTTCTGCCTCCAGTCCCAAAGCAGAGGTTTCCAAGGGGCCTAGCAAAGAGTAATCCCTTTGGAGCAATTATACAAGGCTGTTCTAAGCAGCAAATATTTTATCCTACCAGTAAGCTTGTTTATCAGAAAGATATTAGAAAGTTCTGGTGCTTTAATTGGTGTAATGCACCTTTTCAGCAGGGAATTTCATCACTGAAACAGACATGGGATGTACAACCAAAAAGGCATTTGGAGAGTTTTTTCCCTTGGAGAAGTGGAACCCCAAATCTTCTGTTTGCTTCTTACTTTCCCTGAATTGCAACACAGAAGAAATTTCAGGCCTTTTTAGGATAGCTGCTTGAAAAGGTGAATAGAACCTGCACCTGTGGAACTGAGGAAAGGCAAGCTATTTTCAGTTTTTTCCTCTCAAAACTGAAATCCTAAATATTTTAGTAAGAAGATTTGTTGCAAGGTCTCTTGTCTAGAAATTGCCACCTCCCTGGTCCTGTCCTGTGCCGAGTGGACAGCATCAGCTCCAGATGCAGCTCCTTTTCCCTGCAGAGCACCTGACTTGTGCCTTGTTGTGCACAGAAAGCATTGAGAGTAGAGATGCCCTCAGCCAGCACCGTAGAGAGCTGCAGCCTTCCACAGGTCACATCAGCTACAGCAGATTGGCTACTGGTTTTATTGTTTATAGACCTAACCTGAACCAGTATCTAGGAGCAACAGCAGCATAATTAGCTTTGGCAATTAACACTGCTTAAATGAAGGTGCTGCAGGACCAAAGGCACTTCTTTAGATTACAGAAGCAGCAATTAGTGTTTCATTAAAGTAACAAGCCTAGCTAAGCTACTGAGCCTGCCAGGGTGTGCTGATCTAATTTTGGGACCCATCAATAAACCCAAGGGGTATTAAAATGAGTCTTTCATCGAGTCTTTTACCAAGTCTTTCACCACCACATTTTAGAAGCCTGACTGGAAAGTGACAGAAGATTTTGTCTTGGTTAGATAACAACAGTGACCTCCGTCTGCATGTGAGGTATCACTGGGTAGCACTAACTACAAAAACAGCAGATGGGTGCAATTGGGTACCTTCAATCTAGCAGTAAAGAAAGTAGAAATCATTTCCTGTCTTATCTGTACCCCCAAGCAAGTATTCTTTTCATTAGCTTTCTGAAGAATATATCTCTGTGCCAGTTTCACACTGAGTTCTCTGGCTTGTTTCTGTCTGAAAAATAATGCATGTGTTTAAGAACATACTTTTTTTATTATTATTATTTGGTTTTAAGTCTTGCCTGCAGCTGTACCTTAGTGGTTTGTTCACCTTAAATGTGAGGTCAGTTCTGCCTTGAGGGGAAGGGGTTGCCACCACGCAGCCAGGTAGATGCTAGTGCTCAGTGTCAGAGGGACCAGGTTTTGTCATTGCTGGGCATCAGGGAGTTAGGATGGTAGAGGTACATTAAATACACATACAGCTTTTAAATGCCAGGTTTCAAAAAACATTAACTGTAACAGTGCATGTTCCTCCCTCCCATCATTTGTGCATGTTAAACTCCAGCTAACATACCAAACAGTATTTAGTGGTTTTGCTAGGAAATACCACTAGAGAATCAGCAGAATGTACCTTTTTTGTTTGACTGTTCTTTGGCACAACACAGGGAAAAAAAACCCATCCTGCTACGAAGCTTTCTCACATCCTAAGGGTTATTACACAACAGTGGTTAATACAGCATCTTTTCCTTGCAGCCTGCTTTGCTGTTTTCCATGCTTTACTGTAACCAGTAATTTTCAGTAACCTGGAAGCTTGATTTAAAAAAAAAACAGGCACAGAGCTGTATTTCTGTGAAAGAGGCTGATCTGATAAAGTCAGGAACTTTCTTAAATAGCAGTTTTATTGGAAAGTGTTCCTGTTACAGCCAACAGTAAGGAGGGCTTTGGGGTCTCTTCTCAATCAATGTACACTTTGCATTTCCATTAGGGCTTTCTTGCAAGAGCCTATTTCTGAATATTTCTGAATGTTTTCCTGATTCCTGGAAATGAAAACTTACTAAGGAGGAGAAAGCATGTTCCCCCATTCACTGTTTACTTTAATTACATGAGAAGTTTTTATTTATGGCTGTATATCGGGCTTGGGACTTTCAAGGGGGGAGAATAAGAATAACACTCTAATGTGGCTTCCATGAAGTTTCTGCCACTGAGCTGCATGGAGGGGAAGGAGCTGGGCAATGGGACACTCACTCACAAGCTGGGGACGGGCTCCCTCCCCATGATGTTGTTGTTCAATTCCCACTAAAACTTTTTGACCCCAGCACTGGTCAGCATCAGGAGCGTTTGTCACAGCTCATTACACAGC
>NW_009919353.1:40665-42088 GCF_000696875.1 Nestor notabilis
CCAGTGACCTTTCTCAGAGGGACAGGCAGAAAAGCAACAACACAAAGGAGGGAAGAAAATGTTGTACGCTTTAGAAGATAAATAATTGAATGTTACTGTGATGGAAAGCACTGGGCTGACAACGAGCAGGGTCAAAACTCTTCCTTTTAGGGTGTTGGCTGTGGGACATTTGGGGTTTGGACATCTATTCATTTAGCTGTGTTCAGCTTCCTTTCCTACCCCTCCTTTGGCTACCAGGGAGTTTTGCAGGCTGGGGAACAGCTCTCAAGTCCCAGTGATACTGGGCATGGGGGACCTAGGCACTTTTGTGATGCACTGGAGCAAGGATCAGAGGTGGGAGAGTTGGGGTTGCCTTGCATGGCAAAGGCAAATGAAGAAAGAGGTCTAAATGTGACATTTCTAAACCTATTAAAGAAGTCAAGGCAAACTTTCAGCCTTTCCCCCAAAGCTCCCTAGCTTCTATGTTGGGGGACTAAAGCCATTGGGACTACTCCCAGCTGTGACTCCAGAGTTTTCCTTCAAACAGGTCCAGGTTTCCAACTATGTTGTTCCTCCCTTCATTTTTCTTCAACTTTTTATTTAATCTGACTTCTCCAGTCTCCTGAGATAAACTGATTAATTCTTTTCCCCTTCGTAGTCCCCTGAGTCCTTTGTTCAATCTTTCCCGCCTCAGTGAGATCTTAATAAATGCTGCCTGTGGCTGGAAGTGAGATTAGGTCTCAGAACTGTAATTAATTCTTTACTTCCTCCATGGCTTCAATATGCTATTTACAGCCATCAGCCTGAGCAGAAGCAGAGGTTTGCAGACTGCCTCCAACTTTTGCCCCTGATTAATATATCTACCCTATTTTCTCCTTGCTCTCTTGCTTTTCTTGGTTTACCTTGTATCCAGTTTACTGTCAACATACGAAAACACTGACAGACTTCCAGTCAAAATGTCATCTCAGAGACAACAACTGCCAGGTTTTTCTCTTTGCTCATGCTCTGTTATTTGAAAGCCTCTTAGTCCAGGCTGGCTGCTTGTGACAGGACATCCAGACCTATTGCAGCAGCATGACCATGGTCTGACTATAATCTCCCTAATTACTTTCTGTAGTCTTCTTTCCAGTAGCAGCTTGCAGGATTTTAACTCCAGCACACTGACTGTCAGCCCTGAGAAGGCTTCGGAGGCATTGCACAGGAGGAGGAGAGGGATGTAAGCAATTTGGAGGGAGGTGGATGAGACACGGCAGAGATGATTAGGAGGATTTGGAGAGATATCAATTTGATAGATGGAACACTCAGTGGATAAAGAACTGTCTGGATGGCCACATGCAAAGAGTTGGGGTAAACGGCTCAATGTCCAGTTGGAGACCAGTAATGACTGGTGCCCCTCAGGATCAGTGTTAGGATCTGTCTTGTTCAATATTTTTGTCAGTGACAT
>NW_009919354.1:0-1194 GCF_000696875.1 Nestor notabilis
AGCTTGGTGTCGTTGGCAAACTTGCTGAGGAAATTGCAAATTTGCACTAACAAAAATACCTTCCCCTATCCAGCAGTGCAAACATTTGCACCCACACTTGACCTGCTGTTCAACACCACCAGTACACAAGTGGGAGATCTGGCATTCAAGCTTTCACTAAGATAATCCACGCACATAATACCACATGTTTGTGCAGGTGTTGGAGTCAGTCAAATCTGGAGTCATATGCACATGAAGGAATAGTTTTGTACACACGTAGCTTCAAAGGCCAAAAAAAGACTTGGCTTCAGATATAGTCCTTACTACTTCAGCACTAACGTAACTTCATTTACTTACATAAACTTAATTGACGGCATAGTCTGGGAATGGAAATATGTAAAATAATTGCAAAATATTTTAAAAGGTCTTATAATGCATGCTGGCTAGGAACAGTAATGTGCATTTTGTGTTATAAAGCAGTCTGCTTTGTATACTCTTTGGGACTAAATAAACTCATAAGTTCATTATATCTTGTTGTGGTTTAAGCCCAGCAGATAACTTGGAACCATGCAGCCACTCGCTCACTCCCCCCACTTCTTCCTCCCCCCGCTCCCAGAGGGATGGGGAGGAGAATCAGAGGAATGTAACTCCCACGGGTTGAGATAACAGCACTCCAGTAACTAAGGTATAATACAAAACTACTACTGCTACTACCAGTAATAATAATGATAAGGGAAATAACAAGGGGACAGAATACAATTGCTGACCACCTGCCAACTGATACCCAGCTCAACCAGAGCAGCGATCTGGGCCTTCTGGGTAACTCCTCCCAGTTTATATACTGGGCATGACATACCGTGGTATGGAATACCCCTTTGGCCAGTTTAGGTCAGGTGTCCTGTCTCTGTTTCATATATACACACACCCACACCCAAAAAGAGATATCATTCTTTAGTCCATGGACCAATCCCTATGAAGCTGCTGAATTCATCCAGTCCATGATGTTAGGCTCCATCTCCTGTAACAGGCTTTCAGGGCAGGAGGGACAGGGTGTAGTGTTGGGTTGTTGCCTGCTGATGACACTGCCGGACTCATCTGGTCACTGATGAGCTCATCTGGTTTCGTCAAAATTCATTCTTTATTGGGGTGATGATGGGAGGGAAGTCAGGGTTGGTTGCTGCTGTTCTGAAGACATCTAGCTGGTGGGCTATAAAA
>NW_009919355.1:0-17520 GCF_000696875.1 Nestor notabilis
CCAACCCTAACTATTCTATGATTGTATGAAATCTGAAGTCTGTCCAATATACTCTGCCTTCCATCAGTACATCAAACCAGATACTAATCTGGGGAATTTCAAAGAGACTTTACTGTTGAAATACTTTGTATCAAGAGCATATGAAATACTGTTTATTGTTTGGGTAATTTTAATGTTGGCCCTACAAAGACTCTAAGAGGAAAGTTTGTCCCGTTCAGAAAATTGTTGTCTTAAAGCACTGTTCCTGTATGGGTCCATATGTATTTATTGGTGAAATACCAAAAAACAGGTAGACATCTTTAGAAAAGATGGAAGGTCAAACCTGCTTTAAACTGTAGTGACACTTTGTTTCAAAGCTGACTTTCCCCATTCAAAAACCAGGACAGTTACCTTGATTTAAAATGTTTTGATGTAGCATGGAAGATTACTGAACTATATTTTTGCCATTTTCTCCTCTATGCACTTGGATCGCCAGCAGCGATCAGTAGTAGATTTCATTACAACCAAGCAATGAAATTTCTCTTCTTTCTGTATAGTGGTTTCTGTGGACCATGAAATTATTCGCCTGTATGGAATATCGAGAGGTATTAACTTTTTTGAAGCACTATCAATGTATAATTCAAGAGAAGTGTTTGTAGAATACCCACACTGTACTGTTATGCAGGTCTTGTGAGTTTGATATTATTTTTTTTTTTTAAATGTATGGAAATCTTACTCTTAGGCTGCATTGCTTTAAATTATTTAAAGTAATTTGTTTGACATATGTTTATATGTGCTTACAATCCTAGTATCTCACTCTGTCTCACATGTTCTAATCAAATATATTCCAAGAGGGTGCTTCCCTCCTCTAGGATATGTGGTATAGAATTTGGTAAATGTGGGGAATATAGATGTTATGGCCTTATCTGTAGTGTTGCAACACATCTGCCATTCAGTCTAATGTTCAAGAGGAGCTTAAAAACAAAGCATAAGCTAAAAACGTGAACAAATTTAAAGACATCTTTTCAAGGATGGATGGTCTCCCATCCCTGGATTGGTGCTGCCTGTTACTAGTGGAGCAAGAACAGCTCTTGGACTGCAAGGGGGTGTTTCATGGCAGAGACTGGGGTGGTTCTGTCTGGCCAGAACTGCTATTACTGCTGCTGTTTGGTGCAGGGGAAGGAAGAGAGGACATTTCAGCATCATGTACTGTAAGGAAGGGGCCAAGATTTTTCAGGAGAGATGGGATAAGTAGTGTACAGCACACACTTCTCTTATACCTAATTTAGTAAATTCTCTGCTGACTGAATCATGGGCTGAAACTTTTTATTTTTTAATTTTTTTATTTAAACCAGAGTGTCTTCCTTCTGCCCATGCTTCAATTCTGTGTATGAAGAATCTTCAAATATAATGGTTTATTTCTTAGGTTATGCACTTGATAGTGAATAGTGGGGCATGGAGAAGCTACTGGCTAATTCTTTGAAGTAGGTGTGCTGCCTTTTGTTGGTGGTCAGTGAAAGATGTTGTTTTAGAAGAATAATTTCATATCATATGATTTTTTTTTTTTTTTTTTTTAAGATTCCAGTATAATTATTGCAGTTTGCAACCTAGCTTTATTCCTCATGTTTACCAGAGACTTCTACTTTTAAAGGCAGGAAAGGAAATTGCTGTCTAGTTGAGATGTAAGATGTTTTTTGTCACTGATTCTGCTTCTCTTCCAATGATGTTACCCTCCCTTTTGCTTTTGCTGCTTTCTTTCTTCCTGGGACTTGCCTATGTAATTATTCCTTTAGAGTGTGCTTTCCACACTGCCTGCTGGTTTGATATGTCACTAAAGAGTCCCATCATCCATGCTGAGTTCTTTTATGTTTATGCTATATTCATTTTCTGCTTTTGCATGTTCTATAACCATCTGTATGTGAGTGGCTTATACTCTATTTCTGTGTTCCAAAACCTGTTCTTTTACAATTTTGAACAGGAAGAATTAAAGTCTTTTTGTTTTTCTTCTAAGCCTCTCTTCATGGATGCCTAATAGTCAATTCTTGCTCTGACTAGAGTGGAACACTTGTACCCAATTTTTTGCTACTAATTTTCTTTGCTCTCTCTGATCTTAATTTCACAGATGCTGTAATAACTTTACTTGTCATTTAGTTTGGTAACTTTGATGTAGTTATTAAGTGATATCTCAAGATACTTACATTCAAGATATATTGATGCCTCAGAATATTTTTGCATAGCATTTCAAAGACGTAAGTCTGTTGTTGTGGTTGAAATCTTGTCCAAAATCTCTTATGCATCAAATGCTACCATAACTTCCTTCTGTGTTGACAAGCGTAATACTGGTGTTCACATCTGTTCAAAAGGCTGCTAGAGATGATGAAGATTTAGCACATCTCATTGAGTATGTCAGCTGCTTTTGTGTTCTGTTGGCTCTTGCCCATATACATTTAAACATGCAAGCTGTAACAGTGAAAGTGTCTAAAATTTCACTTAGCAAGTCTTTATTAAAGAGGTGATGGATACCTAACCAGTAAAAAAAACCAAACAAACCCTCACAATCCAAACCACTTTTCCAAAGAATTTTTTTTTTTCTCTTGAAAGGGTACAATTACAGTGACTGTCTTATGTTGGTGATACGACCTAAGGATTATCCATAAAACCATGAGTGTATCCTGCTTAATTTTAATAAATGAGTTGATGGTTTTTATGCTTCTCCTAAACGAATTTCTAAATAATTGGAGCACAGAAAGACACTAAGTTTGGATAACACAACACAAATGAAAGTAGAGCAGTGTCTTAGTTATGCTAACTTGTCTTTCAATAAAAAGTAACTTCTGTATATTCTGTATAAAAATGCAAATCTGTATATTCTATTACAATGTCAGGAGTACAGCTCTTTCAGGGTAACAAAAAACATTTTAGAACTATGCTTTTGGTAAATAAGCCTGCTTTTTCATATGCTACATGTAATGGTTGGGAAGAACTCTTCATAAATTGGTTTTGTAGATATCTTTGCCTCCAAACTTTCTGTAAAATTCTCATGTTCTGCATGATTTCTCTGTAATGTAATGAAATTCTGGTCTGTTAACTCCAGTGCTAAGGCAACTGACCATTACATGCGTATTTAGGAAAACCCTTTAAAATAAGACAGGTAAATAACAGGCAAGTTACCGCAGAGAAATAAGGATGTTTAGTTTCCAAGAGTGCCCATCTTAATTAGGGTTACATAGAATTGAAACAGTATGTGATATGTTACACCTTTTCTGTTTTCAGTTGGATAGATTTGCCAGTATAAGAATTCCAGGAAGTAAAAAAGAACGACCTCCTCTGCCACATATGAAGCATTCGCATTCTACAGATTGGTCATCCACACCTATGGACACAGAGGACTTTGCTCCTAAAACCCTGTCGGAAAGAGAAATTATAGCGCTGTTTGAAAAAATGATGGTAAGGGTCTTACGCTGTTTTCCTTTACTTAAAGGATGACAATGTGGCTAACTGACAGGTGGGGGCCTTCTTTTGTACATGTGTTCTGATCTTCACCTGAATTATTAATACTGTTGTTGTGAGTTGTAATTGTGTGGTTTTTAAAGTGTTCCTCAGGGGATGAAGCCTTTGAATTATTTTGACAAGATCTTTCTCCAAATATATTTAAAATGGAAACTAAAGGTTTCTGATTATTAGAAGTGAGATTATACAACAGATTTTGAGGAAAACAAACAAAACATGAAATGGAGAATCCTGATTGCTTTCAAGATGACCTGAAACTTTTGCGAAGAGGTTTTATACCTCTGAATGTCAGAGCAGGGTTTTGTTCTGAAATTATGTTCTCTGTCATTCTTGCACAAAAACCTTTCAAGGTTCTTGCCCCCAAAGCAGCATTTGTCTGCACATGCAGTCTCAAATTTGCGTCTTTCCCCAGCTGCCATTGCTATTGTGCTACAGAAGAGCAGTCACTTGCTGGAAAGATCATGTGGCATTGGTACCACCTCTATAGGTTGAGGTTTTTGTCATGCTGATGATGACATTTTGGGCAATTGAAAACTAAACATGGAATGGCCATGAGGGAAGAGAGTGACTGCAATCTCAAGAGCGCAAGAGGACATTAACAAGGAAAGTGATGTCTAGATTATTATTTCTTTCTCTGCACCACAAGTAACTCTTGAAACACAAAGGGACTTCCAGAAGCTGGGATATGGAGGAAATCAAATGTGCTACGAGAGAAGTACCTTTATGGAATTCCTAATTCCTAGTATTCAGTAATGTTAGTTTAGTCATGAAGGTGCTTTTGTAGAACTGTTGAGAGCTATGACTGAGAGAGGGGATTCAGGATTTTAATTTTTCCGGTTAAGCTGATGGAGAGGACAAATTTACTGTTATCAACTTTTCTACCTGTACTTGGTCTCACATGGTTCATTCTTCTTCGGCTACCTTGCTGTCTAAGATACTTTAGTACTTTTAAGAAATTTCATTATGAATGGTAGTTGCTCAAATGTTAGGAAATAGGAGAGGTTTTTTTTTTGTTGGTTTTTTTTTTTTTTTTTGAAATAACTTTGAAGGTATGCCTCCCTGTGCACATCCTCTGATACATAAGTGTCAGTTTATTTCTCTACCGTTCCACAGGGATTCTGGTATAGGATAGTGTGTGATATTGAGACTATGCCATAAAAAATGCAAACTTTCAGTAAATCCTCAGAAACCTACTACTGTGTGTCTAGGTAAACAGAAATGCTTATATCCAGGCTTATTTCCATGGATTCTGAAGGAACTAATTCCAATTTTATAAGTACTTTGCAAGAATGTTTATGATGACATCAGGATAATTTCAATGCTTTCCTAGTCTCATTGAATAACAAAGCACTTAAACTACTTTATTAGTGTTATTTTAGCTATAACATATAATGCAGAAGAGATTCTTCAGATTATCCACACTTGAATGGACTGGAATAAAGCTAGTTTAATCACAGTAGATTATGTGGCTAATTATATATTGTAGCCTCTAGTTTGCTGTTTTGATCAAATTAAGTGATTTGGGGGGTGATGAACGACTTGAATGTTATAGCCAGGCTTTTAGAACTGATTTTGCACAAAAGAAAAAAAAAAAGTCAATTGGTTAATACTGAAGGGAGCAATAACTTCTGAATTCTGAAGTTTCAATGAATGTGTTATGTTATACTTTGGGTTTTCCTAGATGCCTGCAACTTCCTTCTCCCAGTATTTTATGCAGTGGTGTCTTGTGTGGTTTAGATGGCAAAAATGATGAAAGAACTCATAAAAACAGAGAATTAAAGCTCCTTTAATTTCTGTTAGTGCTATTAGGAAAATATGTGTGAAATTACTTATTCTTATTTTCCAATGAGAAAAATAATATTATTGCTCACCTGTAGAGTAACTTTAAATGATTTAAGAAAAAATAAGAGAATGAAGTTGAAGATTTTGTGAACTAAGCCATGTGTGATGTGCCCCTTGTAATGCTGAATGCTTCTAATCTGTATAAATCAATTGCTTTAATGATGTTTCATTTCTTTAAAAGAACAACAAAGAAATTATTTTTTGCTGCACACACAGACGGAATATTTCTTAGCAATAAACCTGCTGCTGCATTTAGGATTATGGAATATAGCTTGTACTGGTAGGTTTCTTAACACACCCTCCCCTCCCCCTTCTTTTTTTAACATGATTAAAAGTTAGGGTTGTTTTTTTTTTTTTTCTTTTTTTCAGGAAAAGCAAGCCCCTTTTTTCCTCTTTGTTATTTAAGAAGTTATTTTTCAGAAAACTTAAAAGAGCAAGTCTGTAAGGAGTGCAAACCTGCTTTTAAATGAAGAATGAACTTCACAGTGGCTACAGGCTAATGTGAAAAACCTTTTGTTGTTTGTGGTTTTGTTTGTTTTCCTCACCCCTTAGGTAGGATATATATGCATTTCAATGTTATGAAAGAAACCTGTTTGATGTATTTCAGGCAAGGTACTGATGATGTGAAACCTCAGAAAACAGTGAGAAAGACGTAGCCATATATTTTTGTGAAACTTAAAATGGAATCCTTTGGTTTCAGTCTTCTTAAATTTCTCTTTATGTAGGTTTTAAAAACACAATTTAAGTATTAAATAAAATACAGCTACCTTTATTAAATATACATGTAAAGTGTATTTTCATTTGAAGCCAGTATTGCTATACAATTGTATCCCTGTGGAAAGAAATCCTCAGGCATAGCAAAGATATTTATTGGAACTTGCAGAAAAAAAACAGATTTATCTGGTAAGGTCAAGCTGGACTTGAGTTTAGTAATTTGTAGTGTGGGTTGTCATGTACATATCTCGGCAGATGTGGTGTTAATAAGAATAGTCATAAATATGATGTTGTGCATTTAATAGAAGGTAGTTAATTAAACTCAAGCATTACATAAAAAAAGGAATACCTGTAGTAAGATAACAAATGAAAGGGCAGAGGGAATGCTAACATTATAGCATTTTTGACAATTTGATTTGATTTTGATCCCTCCTGTTTTTAAGCTAAGGAAATGTCTTAGATAAGGTATAAAGATTTTTGAGTAGTTGTTGAGAATTTAAGGTTATAGTATTTTCCTGGCTTTCAAAGAACTTGTTACTGAAAAAAATATTTAAAGTAGTAAATTGAAAAGAACTTTCTTATCTGCTCTTATTTAAAATGCCTTTTATCAGTCTCCAAATCTTTATGTCCAAAACCATGTATCAATGTCAGAATTCACTGATGAATTGTCAAAGTCCTGCCTAGTTATGTAATTAATGCTAAGTGCTTGACCAGTAAATTAAAATACTTAGATTGATTTGTTGTGTAACTGGTTTAAACTTTCAGGTTTCCAACTCACCATGTGTAGCCTCCTTTCTTGTTGGTTCTAGCTTGTTTAGACAAAGGCGTTTTGCATGTAGGAGGTAATACCAACGTGTAAGCTAGCTGCCAAGGATGCAAAAGACTACATTATTATTGCTTGAATGAAAGAATTTTTACATGCACCCTGTGCTTACTTGATACTAAAAATATCACATAATAACGTTGTATATATAGTATCAAATATACAAATCTGATACTAGAAATCCCCTACATAATATAAAAAAAAAATATTAAATAGTAATTAAATAAAAAGTAACTTAAATACATACTAGATGGAAGTGAAGAACTTTTTCTAGTCCTTAAGGAAACAAAAGGCTAACATTTGTGTGTGTGGGGAAAATCTACACAAAATTGGAAGATGTTAAGCTTAAGGGGTCAAACGTTTTCTGCAGTGTCTTCTCACTTGGATTTATGCAAAACTCTAAATGGTTCTAGGAATTGTGCTTGGTTCTATCCTATTTGATATGAAAACTAGCAAAAGACAAGGAAACTTAAATTTCAGTCTAGTATAAAATTTTTGACTTTAGGTTGTGGGTTTGTTTGGTATTTCCCCCCCGCCCCGCCCCCGCCTTAGAATTCCAAGTCTGAGTTTGTCTTTGATTTCTGACTAGGTGAAATAGCTTTGCTATCTAGATGCTTACCTACTGATTTTGTAGCATTGCTCCTGCCAAAGCTGTTGGGGATTCACCTTGTGAGTCTTAGCTGAAAATAACTACAGTAATTCTTGCTAAGCTTGGGTGACCATAGTAATGCTGTATGTGCTTGTATGTGTGTGTGACTAAGTTGTTTCTGTTTCTTAAGCCTTTTTATTTTTTTTCTTCTGTACCTCCAGTGTGATAGGAAATGTCATTTCTCACAGTTGGCGAACTGATTACAATGATCAGAGCATTTCTAGACTGGAACAGTAGAAATCCCTGTATCAGAAACGTCGATGAATAGCTGCTCTGTGGCTTTGAATGTAGTTCTGCACGTGCTCTTTTCGACCACTTTTCTTTTTGGGCTTTTGTTGGAAGGAATTAATTGTGATGGGATTTTGATGACAGATGAGGGTGCTGATTTAGTGATTAAATCGTCAAGAATTCAGGCCTTACTTATTGTAAGGGTATTATTTTGTGGACTACACTCATTGCAAAGCAGATTCTGCTGCCCAGCATTAATTATTTCAGAACTGAGGAACAGAATTATAGAACAAATTTAATATATTATTAAAAAGATCTTTCTAAGAGACTGGTTTGAGTACTTTATAAATGTTTTAGGAAGTCTTCAGTAATGCTTTTTTGTTGTGTGTGTGAAACTGCAGGTGATTTCTAAGAGATCATGCTAGTAGTGGTTGTGGTGCACTTGTTTATCTTGGCATAGTTGGCTGGCTTTTTAGTCTGAGTTGCTAGGGAATATGGATAAGAATTTTCATAATTTTTAGTAACTAACTTACGCAAAGTTGTTTGTGTAACAGATTTCAGTAGCTCAAGTTCATATTTTTGTGTCTTTTTTTAATTAGTCTCTTATAGTTAAACAACTGTGTTGCTGGATGACATTTAAAACTGCCTTTTCTTTTTTTTCTTTTTTCCTCCCATTCTAGGAAGATATGAATTTAAATGAAGACAAGAAGATGCCATTGAGAGAAAAGGATTTTAATACCAAAAAAGAAATGGTGATGCAATATATTAGCACTGCTTCAAAGTCCGTAAGTAAATACTTCCTGAATTACAAAAATTACTTAATGTTTTGATTATTTCATGTTGGAGAGGAAGAAGTGATGCATGCGTGTTACGTTCTTCTGACTAACTCTTGTTTTTTGTAGACACAAACTTTTTTAAAGGGCACTATCTCATTTTATAAGCTCCAGTGAAAGATACTTGTAACTGGGTATGTCTTCTGATACAGAACAGCACTTTTCTTGGTAAAGGTATGGCTATTCGTGGAGATGGAAAGATTTTTCATACAACTTGGAAAAGCTTGATGTGAAGATTTTTCTAGCACTGCTTAAAAAGAATTACTTAACTGGTTATTCTTTTTCATACTTGACTTCAGTACAGAATTAATGTGATACTGAGAAATAGTTGATAATGAAATTATTTGCACATGAACCCAATTAGTGTCCATTTTTTACTACAGGGATAATTACTGATTGTTCTAGAAAAGTGCAAGGAGTTGTGGACTGCACAGTTTAAAGATTAAATTGGCATAAGAAAAATCTACTTATTTTTTGCAAAGTGAGTACTGAGTCCAGTGCTAAATGCTTCAGTGCTCATACTGTCCTTGGATCTTCTGAATGTTTTTGAATTCATTTATTTGATTCTTTTACTCTCATTGCTCCAGCTATGTAGAGAGATCAGTAAAAAAATGCCCATATGTAATTATAACTAAATATTGAGAAAAGAAGACATTGTAGTAATTTAAATGAACTTATCTACTTACTATCTTATTGTGTGTTTTAAATGATGTACCTTATTAGTGTAATGTACTTTTAAGAATGTAGATGCCTAGTGCAAGAGTGAACTGTCTGGAGATTGCTCTATTTAATATAAGTTAATCAAAGCTTCTGGTCCTTCTATAGCATAAAAGTTCCTTAGTACTGGAAGGATCGGGATGTTGACCCTGTTTATCTTTTTTAGAGATTTTCTGGGAAATCAGGAAACTTGAGGCTAGTAAATCTCACAACATTCTTGAAGTTTCTCAGCCTAAAACAGTGTGTCAAGTTGTATGTGTCATTGGCACTGCAGGCCTCCACACACATTCTAAAACCTCAGTTGCTTCATCTAAAAAGTAATGTGATAATAGCACACGGTTGGCTGTGCAGAGTTGTTGCATTCACATCTGTTGCTGTAGTCTTAGCATCCTGATGATGATGTTAAGAATCCCTTTCTTAAAAGTTTCATGTTTTCAGTTCCTGGCACTTAATACTTGCAAAGAACTAAAGCCTATAGCAGAATAGGTTTCAGTGATTCTTCTTTCTGAGTGCCATTTGCAATAAATACTTTTTTTTGTGTCTTTGGTTGTCATCACACTTATTTTTTGGCAATGGAGCTTCTTGCACCATGCCTAAAGCAGCCGTACAAAGTACTTTACTGAAGAGGACAGGACTGTTTCCTCCCTCAAAGTAGTAATTTGTTCCCACATGCTGTTGCCCTGCATGTTTTCATAAAGGCCCCATAGCATTTTTTCCTTTCTGTTCCCTCCCTCCGCTGCCAGCACATGTATCCAGTGAAGACTAATTTATGCAGGGAAACTCTTGTCTTTAGTGAAATCTGTTTCTACTGTTGTGTTCTTACTGGAAATGGCATTCACTCATGAAATTGGGAGGAGCTGTTTCTGTGATGCATAGATTCAGCTGTTTGATACAGCTGATATGGTAGTGCTGCAGATCAGTTCAGCTTAGTTCTGGAGCTACTGGGATGGGAAACTCCTTCCCTTGTCTTTGCAAACTCTTTGTTTCTGGCATGCTCTTTCATGCCTCATGTGCATTGGACTGTCTGAGTGCTTTCTCAGACTAGAGAGAATAGTGTACTGCATGCCCAGGGTACTCGGCTAAATTTTGATGTGCCTTGGCTTGATGGAAGTGTCATTCTTTTCTGAAGAGCTGAAGAAGCTCCTATTACATACAACTAATCCCATCTCAGGTCTCTCTTTCTGTTAGTGATGCTGCAAGTAACATCTGATAGTAGGTACTTCTCAAACTTTACACAGATAGGAACTAACCTGTATTGTGCTGGGACAAATATCCTCATCTGCAACTGTTATGCAGAGTACCAAGCAGGTTTCATTTATAGCAGTTATCATTACAAAAACTATTAGAATGAAGAACAGAGGCTGCACCTCTAAAAATCACTGAAAAGGAAGCAGCCTCTGGTGATCAGACTATAGTCAAATCTTCATCACTGACGTCAGTTTCAGGGTTTCTGTTTCTTAGAAAAGCAGAACTCCTTTACCATATTAACAAATCACATCTCTGTTATTGATGCATCTAGAAATTATGCTGGCTTTGGGAGGGCTGTGCTCAGGAGCTTATTTAGGTACAGAATATTGTGATCTACCTCTGTGTATGGTGAGATTTTTTTAGAATCGTAGAATGGTTTGGGTTGGAAGGGGCCTTAAAGATGATCTAGTTCCAACCCCTGTGCCATGGACAGGGACACCTTCCACCAGACCAGGTTGCCCCAAGCCCCATCCAACCTGTCCTTGAACACTGCCAGGGATGGGGCATCCACAACTTCTCTGGGCAACCTGTGCCAGCGCTTCTTCATCCTCATAGTGAAGAAATTTTTCCCAATGTCTAATCTAAATCTGTCCTCTGTCAGCTTAAAGCCATTACCCCTTGTCCTGTCACTTCATGCCCTTGTGAAAAGCCTCTCCAGATTTCTTGTAGGCCCCCTTTAGGTACTGGAAGACTGCTATAAGGTCTCCCTGGGGCTTTCTCTTTTCCAGGCTGAAAAGGCCCAACTCTCTCAGCCTGTCTTCATAGGACGTGCATTATCCAATACTCCACTTTGTTTAGAGACTTCTTAACAGTTGTCTAAAAGCATGCTTCTGTATGTATATATCTGTATATGCTTTGTCTGTAAGCATGCTGTTACCATCACTCTTTATAATGTGTACTAAACAGTGTTGGGGTTTGGGATACTAGTAGTACTTACTGAAAATTTGAATGATGGCAAAAGCTGTATGCTTGGAAGAATTCTGCTCAAGTACTTTACTATTATGTTAGTACTTCCTTGTGTAGCGTTCAGGTGAAGCCTTATTTCTTCCCTTAAAAAGATTATCTTAGATAGGCTTTGAAATCTTGAATGAAATTTGTCTGCTGTGTTGTCATGTCTTATTTATCAGGAAACATTTGGAGAAGGGAACAACACTTAATATGTGAGTGTGAATTCTCATCTGCCAAAAGCAGTGTGGTTCTATTTGTTGTTGGAGACTATGTCCAATGTATGTAGCTGTTTGTATGTATTATGATTATTTGAGGTTAACAATAGTGTCGCATTTTTAAGTGCTGTATAAAAATACAAAGATGTTCCAGCCCATGTTATGGAGTTAATACTCAAGTGGAAATAAAAGCAGCACTCCAGTAATGCTGCTCTACCATAAGTTTTGCTGTTCTGTATGTTGAACACACACAAAGTGGGTTGTTAAAGTGAGTTTTCGTCACAAGATTTTGTTTTTGTTGTGCAGGTTACTCCCTTGTAATGTTTTAACTGAATTAATTAATGCTGACTTCATACTGCATCTGCTCACAGACCAGTTGTTCTTCAGCTGAGCAATTAAATTTCTAGAGGCACTGATGCCTCAAGATATTTCCTGTTTCTCAGTTAACTGAAGCATTTTGAACTTAAGCAGCTTTTCCCATGATGAAATATAGTTAATATAATCAGTTTCACAATTGCTACCAAATGCAGCCCTCATTTTCTTTAAGCACTGGCAGATGTATCATATTCTTATTATGTTTCAGAACCTTAGCATAAGTATTAGTAAGTGGTACTTTGTGCTGTGGGTGAATTGTACAGACATTCACAGTTCATTGGCATCTTTTGTACAGGGTAATGTTCAGGTGGGGATCTGAGTCTGAAGCAGGATGGCTGGTTACTGTCTGGATATTGATGTAAGACTCCATTGCTTGTGAAAGTGTTTTCAGATAGGTCAGAAGAGACTGAAATGTCATTCTAGTGAATTCTTCTAGGCTCATTAGGCTCTTGCCTCATGGGGCCATTCTACTGCACACATTTCTATCGATTATATTAAATTACTTCCAAAATATCTTCTGACCATCTTAACTATATGTCCTGTCCATATGACTATCCTATATGACTGTTTCTGCATCCAAGGAAAGCAATTTTGCTGACTTCTTATAAGTACCATAGTTATATCCAGCTTGGTGAATTTTACAGCAAGAACTGCTGGGGGAAGTCACTGGAAATGACAGATTCTCCACCCAGAATATTAATCCATATGCTTAGGCATACAAGTACTGCTTATCAACTAGTCTGTGCACAGCAGGAGCTGCCAGGAGAATTTCTGGAACTTTTTTTAAATTTCCAACTGGAGAGCTCCTGTAATATTTAGTTAAATACTTTGTCATGAAGGCTGCTAGAAATTTGGTTGGTTATCTTGTCTCTAGTCAATTTCATCTCACAGAGACCAGCTGGGAAGATCCAGGATTGCATGGGGAACTGTATATGCATCCAGGCACAGCCTTGAGCCCCTGTTACACCATGGTTATAACAATTTCGTTGTTATATCACAGCTGTAACTCAAATTCTTCTGACTGCCTCAGGAGTATATATTGTCTAGTCTTAAAATGTTTGAGGATTATTGTAACAGGAAGGATGTGCTCAGTATGTAATCTCTTGAATAACCAGGCAGAATCCCTTGTCACCAGTTCCCCTTAGCCAGTAAATTTGTAGTGTTTTGGGCAACTTGTGGTGTAGTAGCTTTTACTTTTCCTGTTTTATCAAGTCTTTGATATGAATGCTTTATTGTTTTGTTTAGGATCTTCTACATTTGGATTGGAGATTTCTCTCCACCTATGGTCTGGTTTTCTGAGGGTTTTTTTCATTCCTCTGTAGATACAGTTGTGTCAAAGCTGTAGGGGACCTGAGTTTTCTTGCTTCTGGAAGTGCAAGCAATTCTACCATCTTGGTGAGGGGCGTAAATTGTTTATGGAGTAAGTTTGCCACCTATGTTGAGTTTTTTGAGGAGGTGGTGTTCTGTTCCTGGCATTACCAATGCATACAGTTAACTCTTGGACCCAGAGAATATTTAAAGAGGTTAAAGTATGTTCCCTTGCTGTAGGGCCTGACTCGAATGTTATGTGTCTATGAACTAAACACAGAACATGAAAGAAAACTGAAACCACTTGAGTTTCTTTTTGTCTGTGGGAACATTTGTTGTTATGTATTTTTTTTTTTTTTTCTGGGTTTCCTTCCTGGCCATGTCATCTATTCTTTTCTGGAACATTGGAAGTAACTTTCAGAAGTTTTTACAGAAGATCCCTGTTAAGTGAACAGGGATCTTCATCAATTCAGAGGCATGTTTGGAATGACATTCCATGTGTGATGTGTGGTGTACCAAAAATAGCATGAGATGCTATATTTTCAGGGTGGTTTCTGTCAGTAGTCTGTTTTTTAGCATCTGGAACCTATGTTTCCGAAGTCTGAGGAAATACAGTTGGAGCAGAGAGGTAGTATAGCCTCCAATAGCCCCGCACTGTTCTGTTATCATGGAGTCATAGAATAGAATGATTGAGGCTGGAAGAGATCTCTAGAGATTGTCTTGCCCAACCACTTATCTAGTTAATTTCTTAATATCTCTAATAGAGGAGACTATACAGTCTGCAACCTGTTTCAGTGCTTGACCAACCTCATGGTTAAAAAAACTAAACAAAAACAAGCGGGGAAGTTTGTGTTTGTCTTATGTTTAACCAATTTCCTATGTTTCAATTTGTGCCTCTTGTACTTTCACTGATAGAGTTCCCCTGAGCCCTCTCTTAGGGCTAAATAATCCCAGTTCTATCAGCCTCTCATAGTACAGCAGATGCTCATTTAATCTTGTCCACAGCCATTACTAGACTCATGCCAATGTGCTCATGTCTCTTCCATCCTGGGGAGCCCAGAAGTGGACACAGCACTCCAGATGTGTCTCACCACCACTGAGCTGAGGGATAGGATCATCTCCCTTGAAGTGCTGAACTTCCCTATGGTCCACGTGTCATCAACCAGGACCTTTGTTTTGTTTGTTTTGTTTTTTTAATATGAACCTAATTTCCAGCTGACTGGCCCCAACACGTATTTCTGCATGGGATTATTTCTCCCAGGTTCAGGATTTAGCATTCCCTTAAATTCCTCTGCCCATTTCTCCTGTCTGTTGAGGTCCCTCTGAATGGCACCACAGCAGTCCAGTCTGTCATCCACTCTTCCCAGTTTTAGACTTCACTTCTCTGTTAGAAACTGTTCTATCATCTTTTACTTCAGGATGAGAGAACTTTATTTTTCAACGCTTCTTGAGGATCTACTGAACTGAGAAAACATCTTCTGTATAAAGCTCTGTATAATAACATAATGAGACTGCCTAGCCAGTTATAGTGGATAATTTCAAGTTGTTATGGCATTGCAAGTCTAATTATTTTCAACTCCTGATTTAAGCCACTAGATAATCAAGTATTATTTCATAACTCTTTAGTGCTACAGACAGAATAGTTGTGCTTCTGTTCTCTAAAAAGGAATTATTCCAATGAATTAAGTCAAATATAGGTTGTATACCCCATTTATGCCTCTATTTTTAGAATTCAGATATATTCTGCAGAAAATATATCTATCCTTCTCATGTCATAAATAGATATTAGGTGGAATAGACTTGTTATTTTCCACCATCTACAAATTTTTGTCTTTGCTGATATTTAAAATAAAAGGGGGGGGAGGATACTCTAAATAATATGGTCAATGCCTCTTAGATTCATCATTTTAATTGCAAATTATAAAGCTTCCTTAGTTCAGTTCAACCATTGTTTTGTTTACAACAATGGATACTATATATCCTTCAGAAGAGTTATTAATATCTTGAATTTATTTTAAGCAACACTTGACAACACAGATATTATGATGAGTCAAAGCCAGTGTCTTTCAACCTGTATTGCTATAAACTATCTTTGAAGTGTTGCATTAACTTGCTATTGCATTTTCCTTTCTATGTTGCTGTTCTCCATGTCCCCATGTGCCTCCCCACCTGCCAAAAAGAGCAAACCCAAAAAGCTAGGCAAAATCCAAGCCTGAATGTTGAGTAATGTCCTTATGTTCTTGCATCAATTGTCGTATTTGTATTGTACTGCATTCTCACAGATGGCAAATACAACAAATGAAGAGCTGTGACTATCTTTGGAACTTCAGTGATTCTGAAGAAGTTTGTTTTTTGTTTCGTTTTTCTTTTCCCCTATTATTATTATTTTTTATTTTCAAGTTCTTTTGCTTTAGCTGGTAAAGCCAATGCTAGTCTGTTTTTATAATCCCAGTGTCATACTCCTCATCTGAAGGACCTTTAAGGGAAAAGCCTTTTAAACCGTTATCTACAAGAACACAAGTTATTTTGTAACATCCTGAGTACTCTTCAGTTGCACTGGTTCTTTCCTCTGTATTCTGTTATGACTGCAGCCACCCTTCTGGACACCTGCTGTGTGATCTCTTCAGACCACCTCAGAATTGTTTTTTTCTTCTGTTGAGTATTGAAAATTAAGATGCATAAACGGAATCTATAAATTACAAAAACTGCATTTCACTGAGTGTGCATGATACCTTTCTACATTTGATGCCTGCTGCTTTTGACTACTGATTATAAATTCATAAATTGGCAACATTTAGTCAGAATTTAGCATATATATTAGATGGACACAGTTCGAGGTTTGGGACTAAATTATGTGTTTATACATTTATCCCTTCCCCCTCGCCCAGTTTTATCAAGGAACAGAAATGAAGGTTAGTCATTAGTAATCTATTCAAGTTCTATATGTGCCAAATAAAAAGTGAATGTATTTTCTGTATTTCAGGGAAGTCTCAAGAACAGTCGGAAGATTTCACCCCAAGAGTTTATTCAAGAATTAAGATCTGGGTTAACAGAGGAAAGACTAGTCACTTGCCTGGAATCTCTTCGTGTGTCCTTGACTAGTAATCCTGTCAGGTAACGTCATTAATACACATTGCAAAGATTAATTATATTCTTTATTTCTTAATAAATTAAAATTAATTGATCTGTAGATGTACATGTTTCAAGATTTTACTTAATGAATGTATATGCATTAGTGAATGATTGTATGCATTTACTTTTTAATGATTATTTGTCTTCTCTAGATCTATTTTTCAGTAGAGTTCACTAATCTGTATGAGATAATGCTAAGGGAATGTAAAACAAATTCACTTTGTTTTCTAATCTAATAGTCAAATAGCCAAATAATTCAAAGCTTTTTTAGTTCAAACACAAAGGTGTGTATTGTTTGTTTGGTTTGTTTGTTTGTTTTTTATTTTTTTTATTTTTAATTGTGTGTTCCTTCTGTCCAGTGAGCTTTAGGCTTTCTTCCTTGCTGCCTCCTAGTGATCTTTGCTGTATCTGTGGGGTTTATCTATAAAGAAGATAGTTTAGTTTACCTGTGGTTTTTGTAAAAAAGTCTAACTCTTCAGTAGTCATAACTCTAATACTGATATCAATCTTTATGTTTAATTTAGATTTGATCCATGCAACTTGGTTTGTGGACGATGGTTTTATTTTAATAAATTATAATTCTTTTTTCTATTTTCCTCTCTTTTCAGCCTTTTGTTTTAGAGTTCCTATTTAATCCAGTGGTTGAACACATGATTTTGGGAAACTGTTTTGGGTTTAGTTAAAAAAAAGTCAAGTAAAATTTCAGGGATGCCTGTGGTGGGATGAGATTAAAAAAGGATTTGACAACTTCTTTCTGCAGCTTGCCTGGCAGAGTTGTTGGTGTGGGTCTTCCGTATGGGTGGTTGCTTCTTTCCTTCTATTAATTGGTTTTCGAATTGGATTATCTTATTTGGAATAGGTAATGGTTCACATGGGAAGAAACATGCTTTACATTAACCAGAATTATTCTGACAGAGTTTTTACAGAAGATATACTTCCAGGAACGTGAAGCAACTTTTTGATATAGTACTGGCTGGATAGCCGCATGCAAAGAGTTGC
>NW_009919356.1:0-16686 GCF_000696875.1 Nestor notabilis
TTGCCGGCTGGGCTTGAACCACGACAACAGACATAGAACATGCAACTCTACTAGGTTGTTATACTTCACGGTTAGTGCTCCTCAGTATTTATGTAGTAATTTACTACTTATTTTCTTAAGGATGCTTGAAAATGAAAAGCCAGCCGCACCAGTTTATGAAGTACAAAAAGAAAAGTCCATATGACAGAATCAGGAGTCAGAATCAGACATGGGTGAGCTCGGAATTGTGGTCACATTGTATTACACTGTGTGATTTCTTTGTAAAGAGATCTGGAATCTGTTTGATTTGCATGGAGATCATCTGTAAACCGTTAGGAGTCAACACATTAATGGACTTTGTCTTACCAAAACTCCCAGTGATATCGCCAGCACAGCTCCAGTGAGAGTTATGATGTGAATGTTAACACATAGAGAAGTGCCAGTATTGGGTACAAGCCTCCAGAAAAAAAACATTTCTTTGGGTGTTACAGTGAGAACACCTGGGACTTGCGCTGTTCCAGAGTTCTTTGTTGCTACAGAGAAGCTGTGCTGGTAATAACAACAGTGGGAAACAGTGAACGAAATAATTCACTTTATGCTTCCCCTTTAGGAAATTGATATACTTCTTCTTCTCATTAGGCCTTGATCTCACCATGAAATTAAAAACATGCAAGTCAAGATTCTACTTAAACACATTTTTACTGACATGATTCAGGGACAAATACCGTGAATAATCATGCACAGATATTATTACTGTGTATGGTCTCTTATAAATAAATCAATAGTAGTACATGAATTACAGACTTCCAGCAGGAGTAGGGTTTCACGTAATCACAGGCTTAAGGCCAAAGGGGATCATTAGATTGTGTAACCTGACCTTCTCTATAGCATATCATATAATTTCGTCCATTTACTCTGTACTGAGTCCAATAACTTATGTTTGACTAGCACCTCTCTCCTGTATTTGCCTTTATATTGAGTTTCTTGGCCAAAAATCCATTACCATTTTTGTCAGGTCTACCATCACCTGAAAGAACAGAATTTCTTTTACTATATTAGAAACCTGTCACTGGGAGCTTGGTGCCAAGTTTCTTTAGATGACAGTGATTACCCTAGAGTCTACAGTTTTGCATGATCAGTAATGTTTGTGTTGGGCTTTGGGATTCTTTTGAATGAAAAATGCATCAAAAATATACCTCTGCCTGTCCTATTTTCTTATTTATAGATTTTTGTTAAGAAGTTTTAACAATTTTTTAAGAAACAGGTTACATTAGTAAAAAGCCAACGTTCCTGCCATTTTCAAAAGAAACACTATAAACTCAAAATGCATTTTAACACCGTTCTGACCCTTCCTCTCAATCTTTTTTTATCCTATATAATTTGTAACATCTGATATGTTCCTTCTGGCATTGTAGCACAGATGATTGCAGACGGATTTTTAAACAGGAAAGGGAGATTTGGGAAAACACGTTTGAACTGTGTGGTGGTTGCTCCCAAGGTGGACATTGCCAGCATTCTTCAGCCTCCCACATGTGAATTGGCACACTGAAATAATGGTATTGTATTGAAATCATCCTTCTCCTCTAGGCTGTTAGCGATTTGCAGTCCCAGAATTTATTGTCTATTTGTAGTCAACTATTTTTTTACCAGATGGTTAAAGACAGGGCTTTGCTTTACATCATGGACTATTCTTCCTTTTATTTAGGGGAATTTTTAGGCTAACCAGAAATTATCTTGGATCATCCATACATAAAACTACTTTAAAGTATTCCTGTAAATTTGATTCCTGTAATATGTTCCTTAAGGTATTCCTGATCTTCCTTGTAAAAACAAACAAAGAAACAAAGTGAAGAGCAGATACTCCTCCTGTACATCTCCTTGAAACTGAAGAGCAGAGGCTTTTATCCTGCTGGCTATCTCAGAGTTCTAAGAGGAATTATATAAAGGTTATGAAGACTCAAAAATACAGTCAGATCATTTAAATTAGGAGCCTTATTCTTTTCCTCACAGTGTAACTTACTTAAGTCCATTAGTGCAGATACCCATGTTGAGGCCATTTCTGAAAGCATTCTGATAGTACCCAGACCCAGGGGTAGGAACGCCACTGAAAGCACAACGTGAAGTCTGTGAACTAGCACTTAAGCTAAATTCTTTATACCCTGGTTCAACAGTTGTATATTTTCAACAGCAGTAAGGAAAGCAATGTTAACTTCTTGAACAGACTGAGGAAGGTCATAGGGTTCATAGGTCAGCATATGAGGTTTTACCATCTTGCAAAATGAACTGGAGGGGAGATGACAGTTCCTGAACACTTCGCATGCCTGCCATTACTTCTCAGATTTTGTTGCTGCTTATGTTAAGGTGATCATACCTTTTTGGCAAGCCTACTGCTTTCAGGTAGTTTTAATAAATTCACAGTACAAAGTACCTGAAGTACAGAGATTTTTATAATGAGCAGCAAAAATGAGAGATATTTTATTAGGCTCTGTAACTACCACTTGCCAATTACTTTTAATTGGTGAAATAACAAATTGCTATTTTATCTCTTTAAGCTTTTGACCTAATAACTGCACTGTTTTCATGAAACATCTCCTTTGGTTGTAGCTAGAGGCTTTATCAGTGGGTTTGTTCACAAATTTATAAATTGCTCCATGGTATTAGTTCCTAGAATTGTTGAATAGTTTTGAGTTGGGACTTTTAAAGGTCATCTAGTCCATCCTCCCTCCAATGAGCAGGGACACCTTCCACTACATCAAACTAGTTATTAGTTAACGCTTTCCTAACAGTGTACTTATGAGTCTCTAGTAACATGCTGCCAGTTTTTTACAGCTTTTTGTGTGGCTTTTCAAATGAAATAATTTTTTTTCAGCCAGCTCCTAAATAACTACTCTCTTCCCACAGGAACACTGGCATTATTGTGAACTGTGGAGCAGCGCTGGTCCTGTCTGTCCCCTCTCCCTCCCCTCCCTCCTTGCAAGCCAGCCTTTGCCACATACAAACAACTCGGTAAAAAGAAAACAAAGAATAAACAAACAAGAAGTCCCCAGCAAAGTATCTTTGGACCATATCTCAGTGTACTAATACTACTTATGTTATTATCATCTTACCACAGTGGTAAGATGGTGTCATTTTCATAGAGATTTCCCTCTTGATGTTATACACCCCATCCAGGATGCAGGGTTTAACATTCATTCTCTTTTGCTGTATAACTGAAGAACATATAAAAAACTACATATATAATTTGATATCCTTGGGAGCAGTTGTCTCCAACACTCTGAAAACCTCAACTAATTGATATTATTTAGCTTTTTTCTTTTAATTAAACAAGTTCTTCACAGTGAGGGTGGTGAGGCACTGGAATAGGTTGCCCAAGGAAGTTGTGAATGCTCCAACCCTGGAGGCGTTTAAGCCCAGGCTGGACAGAGCCTTGGGCGGCATAGTTCAGTGTGTGGTGTCCCTGCTCATGGCAGGGGGGTTGGAACTAGATGATCTTAAGGTCCTTTCCAACCCTAACTATTCTATGATTCTATATCACAGTGAAGCCAGAGACCTGCTGAGTCATTCTTTATTATTATTTCCCCCTCCTCAGACTGTTGCAATATTTAAACAGAATTCTACATGTTTTCTTGGGTTTAAATGAGACAATTGTTAATCATTTCCTATTTAATATGAAAAACTATCCTCTTAAATTGATTCTAATATAAAAAGGTTGCACATACACAGATATCTCTTCTTTGACCAAAAGAGAAATTTATCTTATGAAATTCAATTTTTATCATTCTCTGCCTTGAAAAAAGTTAGCCCATATAGAAAACCAGGCTTCATAGAAGCACCTTTATACAGATTTTCCTGACAAAAAAAAAAGCCATGGCTGACACATCAGAAAAGATTTTGATAGAACCAAGAAGAATGGATTTTTATCTGGAAAAGAGGACCAGAAACCTTAAAAAATAAAAAAGAAAGAAAGAAAGAAGAATTCCTTGAATACATTATTTTAGCCAAGCAAAAGGTTTTTCTCTCTTTCTTCATCCAGCCAATCCATACAAGTGCTGCAGAAGTTCTGTGGACAGAGGGATTAAACATGTCAGGTGTCCTACCACTGAAGCACTGGCATCTGGTTTGTAGTCAAGTGGTGCAGACCAATGTAATTTAAATTATTTATTAATTAATTTGTTTACCAGTCCTTTGAGGGCATCCAAGGGCTTTTTTGTAGAAGTGCTCATTCTGAGAGAAATAATGCATTAATCTGTAATTCATGTAGACATGACTCTGCTGATATTCTCTCACTGGAAGGGAAATACTAGTACAAAACTAAAGCAATAGCCAAAACATGACAAAACCATATCATCGGCTTTTTCACTTGTAAAGAATAAAATGGGCAGAACAGAATAGATACCCAGATATTTGGTTAATGTTTATTAAGATCTCAAGCTACCTTTCAAATTTTGACTGCAGTAACAATTGAGTACACATTTCTGGTTTGATGACTGAAAGAGTGATGTTTTACACTTTTTTGCTATCCCTTCTTTGGGGGATTGTTTGAATTAGAAATACCTTTGCTGTTTTGTCAGCATTCATCAGCTCTGGTTAGTTATTCCTTGCATGGCCAAAATCAGCCCTTGGGTAAGTGATAAGGGTTCTTCCAAACAAGGCAATTACTAATATGGGTGCTTCCAAATGAGGCATTTCTAGCTGCTGTGAGCTACTCTGTCCTGTTTCCAGCTGCATGTGATATTTAAGCTGGAGACTAAGACATCTTCTTGGACAGAAATGTAGACAGAAAGAATCACCAGAAAAATTCTATTACCAGGTAAGTATTTTTAGTAATAAGAGAGCAGGATATAGTCATGCTAGATGCTTAATCTGAATGCCAACAACTCTTCATATCACAATACATTTCTAACATTTTCCATTTCAAATAATGAGCAATCAAACATTAGCTAATTAAAATGCCTTCGGTGGTGAAAGAAAACATAAAAATACATGAAATTATCAAATAAAAAAACCAAGTGACTAATTTGTCAGCTTCACCATCACTTTACAAGTAGCAGCAGCCAAGTTATCTGTACACTGCATATCAATCAATTTTACTTTTTACAGCTGATAAGATATTCTCTAATTAAATTATGTTTTAATTGCCTTTGACTTTCAATGCAAAGAAAATGGCAATATGCTTTCCATTAAAATTCTCCCTACTCGTTTCTATATACTGTGGTTGTCATTATGCAGTTAACAGTTGTTCCACTGTGGTATCAAGACTTCACATTTTAATCCTTAAACAAGGATCTTAAAATAAATATGGGGTTATTTTCTAAATCCTAATATAATTCTTTTAATTGCTGGCAATATTGAGTAATGCCCACTTATACTCTGTTGTTGTTTTCAGAGTTATTGAAATAGAATCTTTAGAAACATTGGATTCCATGAGTGACTGCATTTACAATTAGAATGCAATCCTGGAAAACACAATCTCCCTGTTTTTCACACTGAGTTACTTACTAATTACCTTTCAAAATATTTGTTTATTCTAAGATTATCATAAACCACATAGAAGTCATATTCCTGCTTTATGATATGAGAATTAAAGTTAATTATAGTACAAAAATGCATGTTGGTAAGAATGTGTCAGAATTAGGACTGTAGACCCAGTTCAGCCTCTTGGCACTGGAAGGGTTGTCCTGCATACGATGGCAAGCATACCACAGCTGTATCATAAATAGGCCAGACACAAGATGTAAAACTGAAACAGGAATCTTCTCCAAGTATCTCTTCTGCATCTGCAAAGCAAAGGGTAGGGAAGAGGCAGGTGATTTCTTGACCATTCCTGTTCATCAGTTCAGAATGTACAAGAGTGTTCAGGGGGGTGGTATTGTGGACGATTCAAACTATACTTCATCTTAATCCAGCTCAGCAGTAAAGAAAGGTAAGAAAGCTTTGAACAGACGTTGCTGAGACATATGAAAGCAAAACCAGAAAAACAACAAAGACGACACAACCTGTTTCTCTGGGCTTTGAGATAACCAGACTGGGGGAAATACTGAAGTGCAGCCGTGCTGCAGTTAGTTTACTGTCCGACCCCCAGGTTAATTTCTACACCAGTAGCAAAGAAAATATCCCCTCAAGGTTGTACCCCAAGGCTTCTGTCATTCAATTACTCAACTTCTAGCAGTCACTCATTGCCATGTGGATATACTACTATGCCCTTGCACCTGGTTTACAGCTGTAGCACTTCTTACTTTGCTTGTATTTTCCTTCAATGAACAGTTAACAATTTAGCCAGTGCTGAGATATCTGATGTGAGTAGCGGACATTTTAGACCCTGCTCGAGTCCTTAATCTCCCTAGGATCCATGGGAAGCAAATTATTTGATATGAGAACCTTTGATATTACAAGTTGTATTTAACATTTCAAGGCTCATTTGAATCAGCTCAGCTCACTGAACTGCTAAAGCATATGGGACAACACATCCTGTTGAGGGGAAAACCCTATAGATGTGTTTTGTAGCCTAAAGGTATACCACCAAAAAATCACACACAAAAATTGAGTTGCTGAAGATAAGGCCCAAAATTTTATTTTTGCCATTCATTTCAGAAGTCACCTGACAGCACAGGAGCAAAAAATTGTACTGAGCTTTCCATGAGGCACTTGGGAGCTTCTTAAGACAGAAATTGTATTATGACCCATAAACACCTGGAGAGCATGAGTCAATGAATTTCGCACTGATGCAAAATTACTATATCATAAAACTCTACCATGAATCCTTTTCCCCTGTTGTAATCCATTAAGATGCTAGGAAATTTGAATTTTCAGTAGAGATGGGCAGCCAACATCTACCTACTGGGTATTGCAAAGTGCTTCCTTTAAGCACTCAGCCAGGTTTCTGCCCATAGCAGAACAAACACGCTTTCACCCCCTTGCTCTTCCCATGTTCTTCCCATGTCAACACATTGTTTTGTAACCCCAGTATAAATAAAAAAACAAAACCCAAAACATTTTGGGGGTTATGTATTTAATGGTACATTTCAGTGTACATAGCCAGAAGGTTTTATGCCTTTAGAAAAGTGTATCTTTGTACTACACAAAGTGCTCGACTTCTAAGTATTGTGCTATAACAAGAGTTTCCTGCAGACCTCTCTGTTTAATGAAGTGTATATGCTGATAATGTTGAACCAAACCTGAGGCTTTACTGAGGTGACATTCTCAGTGAGCCAGTGGGACAGATTTGGCCAGAGGGGCATTTCTGTTAATAGGCCTGAAGGATTAAACTTGCATTTAGTTTCTAAGATGCACACAGTTTCTGACAAGACACTTTTATTTCTATTGGTGGCAAGAAGCTATTGCAAAGGAAGGGCATGAGATAATGTGTATGTTTTCTTGCGGTGCTTCTCGAAGAGACAACATGAGTCACTGCTCAAAGAACCAAAGAGAAAATTCAGTGAAAAAAAGGTATCTTTTTAGAGGAAATCAAACTGCCTGATGTACAAGCTTGTATCTGTAGAAAGAGTAACTATATACAGCTAGAGTGGTACCTCCTAGGAAGCACAGAAAGATACAGCAGTATGGACACAGATGGTGTAGGCTCTTAAAAGTCAGTAAAATTCTGTAAATTCAAATCAATTGTGGGTCATATCTAGATTTATGATAATTACATCAAAGGTACTGTGACTAAAAACAAACCCTAGCTTTTATATATACATATATATATATACATATATATATACAAGTACAGTGGGATTTACCACATACCTTGCAAGATCTTTCACAATGCAGTTAATGTGCATGGTTTTAATATTTTATTTTAGTTTTTCATTTAATACTAGGTAATACTCAAACTCCAGGGGAAGAGGTTCCAATCTACAGGAAGCTGGTAGGTCAAATTTTAAAATTACATAAACTCTAGTATAATTAGGTTGACAAAAAAGATATAAGCGGTAAGGTAATGAAACTTGCATTTACTGGGTATTCAGAGAATATGCAAAATCATTTAAATTTACATACTGAGGGGGAGAAAATGTGGTTTAGCAGAGGCAATTAACATGAGAAAGTAAGACAGATGCTGTGCAAATAATTCATAATGAATAATTTCTTTGCTCCATTTTGTGTTTGCAAGTTTTCCAAACAAACTGGTTTGTCTGATGTATATGTTCAAACTGTTTGCTGAATAATATCTATGCATAATTTTTTGTCTGTAATTCATTCATAAGTAGAACTTTTTGAATATTCAAGGATTTTTTTTTGAATGGGTATGTAGGTTGTACAACACGTTTCTCTTTTCCAACTGGAGAAACATAACTTATAGGTTCTGCTATGAATAATCACAATATTTAACAATATTTGCTTCTTTATTTTACCAAATATTCCTGCTAGTAAACTCATTTGTTAAAATAATTATGGAAAAATAGATGCAAAGAAAAGCAAATAAATTAGTCTGGCATCCCCTCTATTGTTTCTCATTTGAGAAAAAATAATTTGTACCGTCCATAATTCTGTTTGTCTTTAATTAAAATACATGAGGAACCAGAAAACACAAAATCATAGCCTGAAGGATACTTGTGTTTCAGATGGCCGTAGTTTACAGTTCCACTTAAATTCACTTTGTTCCTTGCCCAAATGTGTGTGCTCTGTTTTACTTCATTCATCCTTGCTGGCCCGTGTCGTGGCAGTTGTGCAGCTCGGTGCAGTGACAAACTAGTGTGTGTCACCTACCGCCTGTGCTTTCAGCTCGCTTCCAGAGTAACTGATGGCACGGGCAGCTTGCGCCTCCGTGTACCTGACGGCTGAACTGCCATCCAGCATGTAGCCAAACATGGTGTCAGCTTCTGCTGGATAGCAGAAAGGATAGACTTACATGTAGGACACTAATGAAGATAAATATACTATTTGTTGGCAGTCAAGGTGATTAATTGCAAGAGGCAAGCTTAATTACACCAGTTGCAACAATTGGTGTCATGGACAGGCACCAAGTTTTTTACGGCCCCGTTGTTAGGAATGTGTTGAAGTTTGAATGTGAGCGCGTTAATGAATTAGTACAAATTGTGTCTTCTTATGTAACAGCCATATATTCTTAATTATATTTAGAGGCATATTTATTTGGAATGCTGGAAACGTCCAATTTTACTCTTTCTCTAAGTGAAGCAGGTCATTAGACCTGAGAGACTGCAGCATTCTAAGGATAAATTGTTTATGATGAACTCAGTGAGTGAATTTCATTTACAGAGTCTTATCAGCAATGAAAAACTGTATTTTATTTCATATTTCAATGAATATTCAATTGAACATTTCAATATTCATTTTTTTTAATTTTGTGCATGTTTTTATATTTAATACATTTCTCTTTCAGAGTTTCAGTTTACTATTTCAATAGTGGTAATTACAAAAAGTGTAATCTTGGGATGACTAAGCAAAGTTTCACATTCCTAAGGAAACAGTGGGAGGGTTTTAAGTTCTCTTTTTGAGACACCTTTATATCCCATTTACATGCTGTCACTTAAGGTCTGACAGGCTCAGCTCACACCTTTTTTTTCCCCAAGATCAGAAATCGGCCTGGGAGTAGCTTCTGACATGAGAAGTACAAAGGATTTCCCAAACCTTTCTCACACTGATAGGACAGGAGAATGAAGAGAACACGTAAATAGAGTTTCACAAATGTCAATTCTGCAAACATGTATCAGTGTGGAAGTTCTGCCATTCTCATATTTTACACTGAAACATGTGAGAACACCAAGACAATTATTTAAAATAACTGAAGTGTACCTATACGTCTTTGGAAGAGAATGGAAAAACCAGACTCACTTGCTTAGCAAGCCCTGGTGCAGCAGCACGTTAACCAGCAACTGAGAGTTCCTTTGGGTGCACAGAAATTACGTCTTTAATGAGCATGGCAAACTAACCAATTGTGTGAAAATCCAGAAAGATGACAATGAAGTGACATTAAAACTAGAAGGAAATTGTACTTCACTAATTTGGTAAATTTTATATAACAAATATGACTTCATTTTTTTAAAATGAGACATATAAATTAAAGTAAGAAAACGACAGAAAACATCCATTAAATGAATCTAGTGAGTAGGTATTCTCATTGTTCCCTAGTGACTTGCCTTCCCTTCTCTTACTTTTTTCAGCACTTTAAATTTCAACTTTGTAAAATGTACAGACATAGTAAGCCTTATGTTTACTATTATGCTTTGTTTCCTTCTACAGTTTAAAAGAACATGTTTTGGAACCTAAGTGTATGTCAGCGATTGCTATAATACATTATTCTTGTAGTCTTGAAACAGACATTCTAGATTATCCATCCCTGCAAATGTAATTCCTACTCTAAATTCCCATTTTTCTATGGCTGCCTTCATTTCTGTGTGCACTGCTAGAGTCCTTACTGGTAGGAGTGATAAATTAAGGTGTTTCTTTGCATTATACATATTTACAGCAAATAAACTCTGCATACCATATCACTTTATAAATCTATTGCCCAGTGCTGTTATAGCCAGTACATTAAGTATTGGGCTACTCATGGACTGCTTACTGCAGTTTAACACAACAGATAATGAAAGGAGATCCGGCAGGAATACTTCCTCTTTATCTTGCACCTTTGGTCACACAAAGTAGCTGATAACGGCTGAGTTCATCATCTTCTTTCATATGATATTCAGGAAATCAGGCAGTTAAACCATGACCTTCCCAGAGAAAGGACTGTGTCATCTTGTTTAGCCAGCAGCAAAAATAGGGCCCTGATCCTGAAGGGAACTGGATTTTGTCAGAAGATAAATAAAGCAAGCCATTACTTTTGTGTGCTTGCATAGAGCTTCTTTTCAGGGAAAATATTTTGCATTAAAAGAGGGTAGAAGAAGGCACAAAACATAAAAATTACTCATGAAAGATAGGGCTAAACTAAGTAAAAATAAAAAATAAATTTGTTTAATACCTTACTTAAACATCAGTTAAGTAGTCTCTATTCTTTCATCATTTTACCAAGAATACACAGAATTTATGCTCTTAAGAAAAAGTTATCCAATCCTGAGAATTTTATGTTAGTTTACTATTATTTAATATTTCTCATTTTCTTGGTAATTCTTGCATACTATGAAAATGAAAAAATATTGTTTGGTTTAATTTTCTAATGCCAAGTGAGCCTATGAAAGTTAAAAGGATCACTGATATATCACAGTATTTTTAGGTAACGAGTTCAGCTTTTCCCCCTTCTAATTCTTCCCCCAGTCTCCCAAGTGGCCTTATTTAAAAGGAACAAATGCTGTCAGTGAGGTTTGTGTTGACATTTTATGTAGGATTAGAAGTTTATCACTTACAAGGTAAACTGTCACAAATGGCATGCCCTATTTTATATATTGTACACTTGCATTTTTACTTGGTTTTGGTTCTCAGTGTTCTTGCCCTGATCATTCTTTGCATTTTCACATGCACCTTCCAGCAGATGCTTTGCTTGCACCTTGTGACATACTTCCTGCTTAAGCAGACTGCTAACCTGCAATTGCTTTTGAGTCAGACTTTAAATCTTGTATGGACTGAATTCATTCCAGTATTATGCAGAATAGCTGCTGTGTCCTTTACACCTTGCCACTTTCTTTTTCTCTATTTATTATTCCAGATACATCATTTTACCACTTCTTCTGGCTATAACAATTTAACTGACCTGCCCCCTAGCCTAGATACTAGAACTGTGTGTGTTGTCACTTACCCAAACTTAGACTCACTTACTCTGTGTGCAGAGTATGTATCTGTGGTGTATCTCGCCCACTCCAGTACCTCTAAATGCAGAGCTGAGGAAAAATACTTCTGATTTCAGAAATAAATGCTCATTTCACCCTTAGTTTGCTTTGTAAGTGAACTCACTAACCAGAATGCTCCCTGACCTCCATGGTTTTTATCATAATCACCTTGTAGTATTTTCTCCCAGGCCAAAACTGCAAAGGCATTTCCATAGCATATACTTTAATGTAGTGGTTACAACCTCTAAGTAATTACTACAGGAAGATAAGTGAGACTTTTCCTCCTCTGTGGTGCCAGAGTCCAAGAGAATTGACATTGTCATAGCTTGCAGTGACACCCAAGAGCAGTCAGCAGCTTGCAAAACCAGACTAAGAACTAGTTAACTGTCTCTTCCACTGATGTTACAACAGTAATGAGAATACAAATTTCAGCATTCCAGAACTGTAATCTAATATGTGTATTAGAAACCAGTATGATTCCAGTAACTGGACGGGCCAGAAGCAGGAAAAAGACCTGAATCCTAGTGGTTTAGGGTTAGCACATAAGTACAGTCATTGCAGTGGAAACAGTGCATCCCACCAAGTTTTCCAGAGTGATACCTCATTTCAGCATGCACAGGTGGTGTTTCCTGAGACCTGGACAATGTGTACACAAAAAATCTTCTCAGAGGCCAGTGAGTTCTCCTCTTGATCTGCCAGATAAGCAAAGGCTCATCATTTTCTGAGACATGGCACTAATCCACTTCAACAATAAGTAGGCAGTTCTTTTCTCCAGAATTCCTTAGAAATACTTGTGGTCAGTGAAGATCCTGTCAGGGTAAAAAGGGGTGTAGGTATGTTAGTCCAGAGTGCGAGGTGTGTCGAGCATACTGCAGAGGGGCACCATGGCGGACAGGTACTATCCTACTCAATTTTGCAGAGGAAGAGGGTTTCATTAGGCCTGGCTGTGTGTACTGAATGGGCTCGTTTGCAGACAGCAATTTATCTAAAGAGAAATGATCCCTCTTTTAGTACAACAACATTCTGTTCCTATGAAAGTCTTCACATTTTCTTTACTTGCCACTAAGCAGGTATTGCCTACAAAGACTTTCCATCTTTTTTCTCCTCTTCTTCTTCCAGAACTGCAAACTTGCTGATGGCTTTGAATTGTTCAGAGCCGTTCAAGCACATAGCAAGTCGCTTTCTACCTGCTCGGTACTTCTATTCGAGCCATTTCAAAGACAGGCTATAATTCTTACAAGGTGGATGGGCTGGCTGTAGAAGGGAAGGGAAAAAAAGGCCAGAGGGACTGGAAATAACCTGAAAATACCCATACAGTTTCAACACCTTTCTCTTCTCTTTGTTTGACAAATTACAGACAGCTTCTGGCAATATTCAAGAGGTGACAAAAACTCCTTTATTTTAATGTCAGACATGCCCCACATTAACGGCATTACCAGAGAGGGTAATTCCAGTGTGTTAAAATTCTGCCTCTTCCTGTTCCTCCTCTGTTGGTAGCTCACTGCACGATGCTTGGGTATTTCTCCTGTACCCTGTGTGGTTACTTCCTTGGAACAGATGCTCCCACACATGGGGGGGGTTTGTTCTTTTTTTACATTATTTTTCCTTCTTTTGGGTTTTTTTTTTTTGTTTTTTTTTTTTTTGTAATCCAACTACCTGCTTGGAGGATGTGTCTCTTACTATGCAATTGCAGGCATAGGATTAAGGATGAAAATAGGACATCTAAATCAAGTGCATGATATTCCTGTATATATAATAAATGTGGGAAATTGTACAATTAAATTAATCCTCTTTCCAATGTGTTAAAGCATTTGAGAGGCATTGTTCAGCAAGATAAGCTCTCTCTTTATTCTCAAGAGTTGAGTCCTGTGTTGGTACGGTGGATCATTGCATATTATGATTTCTAGTTTACAGGGATGGCAAAACCTGTGTTATCATCTGGTGTCACATCTTGTGTAATGCCAGCAGTGAACTTCACCTGAACTTCACCCAAGTCAACACTCGGGCAATCCTGTATCTTATATTTGAGATGCAAGATACCTTTCAGAAAGATTTTCAGTTCTATTTAAAGACTCCAAGCAACAGAAATCACATTCCATAGGTAAAATGTTCTAGTTGTTAATTAGCTGTAGTATTAAAATTTCACCTTCATTGTACAATCCGTTTACCTAGCATCAGCTTCCAGAAACTGTCTTTAATTCTACCTGTTTTGCTCAAGCTATAGCAATGTGTGTGGTGAAGCAGTCAGATCTTAATAAAGGAATAATGATACATAGAGACACATTGAAAAATTAGCACTTCTAGGTTAGAAAATTCAAACATGTGCTTAAAAGGCAAAGGGTCAAACATCTCACATTTATCTTCAGTAAACTGCAGATCTTTTTTATTGTCTCCCTTTTTCTTTCCTTTCAAATCAAACTGAAGATCAGTTTTTCAAAGCAGTGTGAGAAAGAGAACCATGGCTCATCTGGAAGTGGACACGATGTCTCCTGTCAGTCAGATCGGTGACAATGTGATACTGAGAAAGACTCCAAAGACATTAGGGACTGAAGCTAGTAAAGTGGGCAGGTGCTAGGCTGTGTATCACAGGGATCTTGGGCATGGAGCAGTAACTGATATGGTCTACAGGATAGGGATACATCTGCAGTCCCATTCCTAAGGCACTTTACTAAAATGTCTAGAAATACATTCGTATTCATTTAGGATCCACTGCTTGGAACTTGTTCTTGAGAGTAGGCACTTACATTCTTTCACCTAAAGGGCTAAACAGAGCTGAAGGATTTAAAACGTGCTAGAGGAAGAGTAGCCCATAGTCACCATTTAGTTACCGATCCAGTAGCTAAAGAGTTCTAACCCAAGAAAGGAAGTATTTGGTTTATTCTCCACAGCCTCATGCATATTCAATCTCACGTCTCATTCCCAGGAGAATACACTTAACACCAGATTAAAGAGATGGGAACAAACCTCTCTTCCATTGAAGCTGTATCACTACATCTGAAAGAATCCAAGATTAATTTAAACAGAAAACCAGAGGAAGAGAGAGCATGGTTCCCTGTCTTCTGTTAGGACCCTCACTTTGGGAAGAAGACATGGTTTTCCTTCTAAAATATACATTATTTGTCTCTCAGATATTCTAATTTTTACATGGGTATCAATCCTAAGTATGGACACAAACCCAGTATTCCCAGTATTGGTCTTACTAATGACACCTAGACATGTAACTTCTGTGTGGTTTTGCTTTGATACTCTTTCTGCTACCCACCCACTCACAGTTCTCATCTTTACTAACTCATCCTAGCCAGAGCAAAAGTTCACTTCTTCACCAGGACAAACTAATGCATTTACTGTAAACTGCCTTCCAGAAACAATCCCCAACCTGAAATGTAACCCACGTTCCTTATCAGTAGATGCCTGACCTTGACTTCAACCGCTCTGTTGAAAAACTGAGGCTACCTTTCCAAGATGTATGGATGGGTCCATGTCATTCACCCGTAGCCATTGTGACTGGCCAGCAAAAGATCTTCATTGTAGGTGTTGAATCAGCCATTTCTTCTCAAATCACTGGTCTATTAACTGGCTTTGTGATATTCTGTGTATCGCTACTAGAAATACTCCAGTGAGATGAAGATTTACAAATACGTTTAGACCGCATGGACTAAACGTATTCTGGGTTTTGCTAATCTCTGTTTAATCATCATAAGCATCAAGTCAGGTGCTTCATGGATTGCTATTCCAGACATTCCATTACTTTCCTCACCGAAACTTGTATTGCATCAAAATGCAGTTTGACAAGATTTGTTTCCCATCTGAGTGTAATTCTCAGTCTTTCCTCCTGATAGGGATGGCTCATTACTTAGCTGCAACAATCTTTTTAATACATCTCTAACATTCATTTTTTTCCAATCTAGTTTATTTTCAAGCAAAGAGATTATTTCCAGTAAAATGACTATCCCACTATCTCTGTTCAGAAGCCTCTCTGCAGAATCAAGACATCACCAGGCATATTACACTGAAATTTAGACCAGAGCATTTGAGACAAGGACACATCTTGAAATCTGTGAAATACCATAGAAAAAGATGAGGCCAGGGAGAAGCTGGGGCTATGTGAATCTTCCTCACCCTGGTGAATAGATGCAGTCCTCAAGCTACAGGCATTGCATGCAATTTACCAAGCTCTACCAGTATGCTCTCCCCTCTTCTCAATTAACCTTGAAAAGCTGAGAGATACCTCCCTGCTGCTTTCTGGATTGCCCTTAAAACTCCTGCTCTTTGTTGACAGTTACAAAACTACAGTTGCAGTTGGAAAATTAACTTTGGTGTAGTTTCTCTCTAATCAGACATTTGCAGTACACTTTTCCCAGCTACAGGTAATTCAGTCTGTTCTAGTTTACTTCGTTTCTCCACCCAGATTTTCTGTTTTATGGAATATAGACATTACGTTATGTTATGCTTCAGCAGCACTGTTAGCCCTGCTGCTGCACATCACCCATGTCCAATGCTCCTTTTCACTGCTGCATCTGTACCCTGGTTAATTGAAGCTGCTGCTTTCCTCCTGGCCTCGCTAAGAATCTGTACAAAGTTTTATAGGTTGACATCAGCTTTTCTCTAGCAGTTTGCTTTCCTCTTGTTTCCTGATACACTTTGCTTTAGTGCTCTTTTTCTGGGCACCATTGGTGCCATCACAGATCTGTAGCAAAGGGGGAGGGAAAATTGAACGTTAAGTAATAGTCAACATTTAGTTACACTTCACAGAAAAGTATTCTGCACAGTATCTGGGAGAAGCGTTGTAGAGAACACGGTGCCCGTGGACACCAGCGGACGGGTTGTTCAGAAGGGAAGATGATAGCTACAGAGCTCCCCTCGGAAGCTGTGCAGTGGAGTTTGTGGAAATGTTTCTAACTCGTGGCACACAGACAGAAGCAATGTCCTAACGGGTCGACTTTTCCCCGTGATGCGATTTTGCTGTTCGCTCCCCCCACGCGCC
>NW_009919357.1:0-5057 GCF_000696875.1 Nestor notabilis
GCTTCCAGAGCGCATGGGGTCGCGCGTCTCGCCTAACCGCGCAGCTCTGTGTTCCTGTACTGCTTCACGTTCGTACTCCACAGGTTCACCACACAGCCAGGCGCTACGCAGAACTGCAACTGCCTTGGATGTCTTACCTTCTTCTAACCCCTCCCGATTACGGGGTTTCAAAGCACAACAATCAAGAACAACTGATCTCAAGGATCACAATTACCTGCTTGAAGAGGATGGTGCAAGTCTCCTGAGATCACCTTTGGATGACTAAGTCTGTTACGCTCATCCTTGGGAGGCTCGTGTTAGCTTACAGAGATATCAATGAGTAGTAATACCTCCCAATTGCATCTATTACATCCCTTCACCCAGAATTGTAGCTGAAGAGGTGCAGAATCATAGAATCACACACTGGTTTGGGTTGGAAGGGACCTTAAAGCTCATCCAGTTCCAACCCCCTGCCACGGGCAGGGACACCTTCCACTAGAGCAGGTTGCTCCAAGCCCCTGTGTCCAGCCTGGCCTTGAGCACTGCCGGGGATGGGGCAGCCACAGCTTCTCTGGGCATCCTGTGCCAGCACCTCAGCACCCTCACAGGGAAGAACTTTTTCCTAAGTTGGGGGAGAGGAAGGGGGATTGTGCTGAATAAAAATGACTTCCCATTAAGATAGCCTGTGTATTTAAAAGATGAAAATGTCTCAAAGCTTCTTGAACAGAAACATTTTACAGGACAAACTGAGTTACGATGGGAGCAGCTACTGGAAGATGTATCAAAAGGGGCCACTGAAGTTTATAAAATAAAGATTGACCATGCCACCTTGCTTTTGTATTTAATTAAATCTTTGCTCTTTAGTTATAATTATTCTGATCCAGTCAAAGTTACTATGGTTAATTAGAAAAGCATGCCTGGTTTATTGGCTTGCAGGAGATGTAATGCCACTAAAGCACAGAAATAAATGCTATTTTGAGGTAAAGTGCTTCAGCTGAAGTAACCCATCCAGCTGTCATGAAATGAACGAACTAGCTTGGCCTTCCAACATAGCACCAACATTAAGTTTCCAGCAAGAGCTGAAATAATACCGTATTTCTCTCCCTTTTGCAACAACAGTGTAACTCTTGCTTATCATCATAAGTAGTGCCTTAACACACCTGTCTTACTCTCTGTCCCAGCTTTCCTCCAAAATTGTCTTTATTCCAGGTGTGGTGGTACAATTATTACTATTAAAGATTTGAGAGGGCTGACTAAGAAGTTTATCCCAACTAAAAGCTAACAGTCTGTGATGGTTGCCAACTCCCACTTCTGAGCTAAGGTAACTCTAAGTGTGCCACCACCACAGGCTCCACCACCAGAAACCATCACTCCACAGTGTTATGTCATTTACTGTTTGATTCTTAGGACTGTGGCCATCAGCAAGCTACTGAAGGAGCCCAGCCCTCCCAGGATGGATACCTGGCTTTCCTAACATCAAAATTATTGCTTTTCCTCACCTATACATTGGTGATACAGAGAACAATATACACTGCGTATAGAGAACAGGGAAGCAAAGAGGGAGATGCTGCCCAAATGTTCTCTCACTATGATCATAGTTAATAATGCCTCTTATGCACTTTGAGTCCCCAGATCTCCAACACAGACTAATAATCACTGGATCTGTTTAACAAAAAGGTCCTCATTAATGAAATCATAACATGCACCCAGTGTTTATGAACCACATGGCCTTAATTAGAAATATCTTTTAATTTACACTAAACAATAATAAGAAATTACTGAAGCTGTAAAAATCCACTGCATTGATCAAACAATAAAAAAAGAAAACACCACAGAAATTGATGTCACCATTCAACAAGGCTCCCGAGAGTCAAGGACAAGTTTCTCCATCTCCTTTACAAGTTCACCAAAAAAAAAAAAATTCACATCTACATTTCTGCTGAAAAAAACACAACAACAGAAACACATTGAAAATTTCCAAATCAGGGAAGGGGATTTAGAAGGAACTTGAGCCACTGGGAAAAGGCTTTTCAGGTTCTTTGGCTTTCACGATACAGGCACCCTTGCCAACACACATGTGAAACAAACCAAAAAGATGGCATTGATCTCCAGTCTGAATGCACCTATGGATGACACAGTACTGGAATACCCTGTATCCATAACTTCCCTTACTCAGCCTGGAGCTGGACTGGTCCAGACGGCTAAGACACAGTCCAAGTTCCCAGGTTTTTCTGTTTCAGATAAAAGGGTTGAGTGTTAACCTTAATACTGGAAGCTGCGTTTAGTCTGAATGTCATCAAGAATCTGCTGTAATTCCTCATCTTCAAACCGGCCCTCCAGGCTGCAAGATAAGAACAGCGAGGATACATTAAAGCTTTTAGAAGTAATCTCGTTCCCCTAGATTAATTCCATTCTCCCCCATCAGTCTCAACACCATCATTATCCACCTGTATGCTACCACCAGGAACCACCTACAACGTACAAATACCACGCTAACCCCTATGCAGTGCCTCCTCTCTAAAGTGACAGAACTCCATCCTGCCCCGAACCTTCTCCTGAGTAATTTCAAAATGTTTTATCAAAAAGGTAAGGTGCAGGTCTAAACAGACTCTAAATGAAGTCTGTGTAGCTGCATGGTCATAAGCCAGTCCAGTCTCGCTATGAAATCTTTAACGTATAAGGAAGAAACTGTAATTCAGATGCATGTTCTGTTCCCTCCTCTATCTCAGGCCATGAGGCAACAAATCAAAATAGGAAGAAGTTACTACTTGTACATCATTCACGAAGTTCATAGGAGCATTGTCATTTGCTCTAATGGAAGAAAATAAAAACAGAACACAAACCAAAACAACCAACAAACACAACCACAGCTGGGTGGGCTAAGTCCCCCAATTTAAGCTGTTTACACTTAATCCAGTAAACATTGTCTGAGGTGCATTAGGGACACTTACAAACAGTGCTTCATTGTCATATCAATGGGTAGGTGAAGAAAGACCAAGACCAGAGCATTTCCATCAACAGAGCTGGACTGAAGAGAGGGCATCTGCCCGTAGCTGGCTTTAGATCATGGAAAAAGTACAAATCAATCTTTTTATGATACATAAATGCTCACCTAGGAATCAAAGCTTTTGCCTCCTCAGCTGTCTCTGGACACAAGTTAGCCAAACATGCCAATTCAAATTTATGGAGCTTTTTCTGGAGCAGCAAACTGTAAGGAAAGACAACAACTTGGTGGAATTAAAAGAAAGAAAGAAATATAAAAGGGCATAAACTAAACCAAATAGGTCTATTTTTTTCATTCTGGTTTTGGTACTGAAGCCAATGATTTTTTCAGGAGGAAAGACTCATTATATAATTGCATAGAGAAAAAAAACAGGCACATGTGTTCACTTCCCCTGTATCACTCTACAAAGTCCAGAAAATCCTCCTGTTTAATGCAACCAGCTGTCATATAAACACTGGAAACAAAAGCCGTTCAGGAGGCTTGGCCTAGACAAAGTACAGCCCTCCAAGAAGAACTACGATCAAATTTCTGCCCTCTTCAGAAAGACAAGATTCAGAATTACAGCACAAATCAGAAAACACCACTGAGCTGGACTTTCATAAAGCTGCATCAATAATAAACAGCAAATTCTCCAGTACACTCTTACACCCTAACTTTTCCACTCACCTTCGGACGCTGGCAATGGTTTCCCGGTTTTTGAAGCGGCTGAAGCGCGCTGTGTAGTTCAAGGTCTTCATGAAGACTTCTGAAAGCTCCTGCTCATCTTCTGCACTCTCATTCTGTTGCTTACGATGCTCAAGCAGCATATGTACTTCTGAATTTAGAAGAGTTTCCGCAGTTTCAAATTCTATATTCAAATGAGTGAACACCAGCAGGAAAAAAAAGGCAAAGCATGGATGAAAAAGTGCATTTACAGAGGTTTTGTGGGTAAGTTTGGCTTTGGACAATAAGGAAATGAACAGCGTGTTTCCAAGTAATTGTGCAAGCCCTTTCACTAGTGATTGGGCAGAATTTCCTACTGAGAATGATGGTAAAAATTACACCACTTTGAGCGATAATCCAATGTGTTTGTCTTCTTGACCACACATTTTACATTTGCAGCCCTAACCTTCTGATTTGTCACAGTTTTGCAATGTGGGGTTTTTTTTCACCTGCTTTTGACAGAACTTAAGTAATGTATAACTTGTTTTAGAGAAAAATATTTACAACTGTAATACTCAAAAAATTCAGAAGTGATGCCTATGGAAGCCTCTGAATTCTTAAAGTAAATGTGGATGCTGCTGAATGTTTAAAAAAAAGGCTTCATTTACTTCAAAGGTTAATTGACCTGCTGACATTTTATCATCAGAAAAAAAGTTGTAACCAATCTTAATAGATTCCCTCTCTCCCCTCTTTTTAGCCAACTCTCTGTTGGTTTTGTTCATTATCACTGTACTTATTCCAATAACAAGGTCTTTCAACACCAGCAGTATAAGCTGTTCAAAGCATTGGGATCACAGACTGCATCCCGGGGAGCCCTTCAGCACTGTTTTATAAAGGCAGTCAGATACAGGGCAGGGCTAGAAAGGGACTGCCAACCTTTATTTCGCATGGAGTGGTAATGTAACTTGGGCTGCACATGGATAAGCTATAGATTTTAATGTAAACCCTACAGAAAACCTGCTTTTCAGGACTATGCTTTTGTCCATAATTAAAAAAATACAGCACGATGCCATTTTCTTTTTCCTTCTCATCCAAGACCATTCTGAGGTGTAAATACAGCTCTGGAATTTATACTACATAGTTTTTTGAAAAGCACACACAGGCTATTAATGGCCCTAGTTACAACTCAGGATCTGGACAGCTGGTTTCCCAAAATGCACTATTTTGATGTCGAGAAACATCAATGAAAAAGTAACGGTTATATAAAAAACCCTAAGAGTCTTTTTGCTACAACCTGATACTATTTTTTTTTTTAACTTTATTTTTAATTCCTGTATGTGCACACAGCAGTCCACACAGGAACAGCTGTATCTTAACAGATGATGGGTTCCTTCTCAATCCTAGAATGGTTTGTGTTGGAAGGGATCTTAAA
>NW_009919358.1:0-6463 GCF_000696875.1 Nestor notabilis
CAGGGGACGGGGAAGGCCCCGGGGCGGGCAGGGCCGCTCTGTCATTCCCTGAGCGCAGTTCCATGTGCCTGATGACGAAGGAAGTCGTGAGCTTGGTGTCAGTGAATGAAGCAGAACGCCAGGAGCCGCTTAAAGTTGGACCACATGCGCCTTGAGGTCCCGTCCAACCTGGAATTCTGTGAGCCCCCAGGAACGACGGTGGGGTCAGGAATGGGGGGAGATAATACGTTTGTTTTGGGGGTTATTTTGTTTTGTTTTGTCGTTTTAGCTACTGAAGCAAAAGGCAAATAGCTCCGAGTCCCTCGCTACGTGTCAGACGTACAGCAAAAAGACACAGCCCCTCAAAGCAGGAAATAGCCAAGAAGTCCCAATTATCAATGGGAACGGGAACATGGTAAAGGTCAAATCCACAAATAAAATGGACAGTGGTTCTGGTAAAGACAATCCTCCTTTGGCTAAGGCAAAACCCAAGGGGTGTGCAATGGTTAAGAATATGAATGGAACCAGAAGCAATGGAAAAGACTGCAAAGATAAAAAGAAAAATGGTGATATTTTAAAGCAGAAAGATGATATAAAACATAAGAGGAGGAAAGCTGAAGAACATGCAGAGCAGCAGCTCAAAGAGTGAGTACTTTAGGCATCATACATTTATGTGAACATTTATTTTGGGAGGTGTACATAAGGAGCAGAGGAGTACGCGCAAACCAGCTGCACACAAAGACTAAACTTCGTGGCAGCGTGATTCTTATTTCTCCCTGCTCCACAAGTATAGCAAGGAACAGGTACCAGTGACAGTACTAGACTAATGGTCACAGAGCTGATTTCTTGATTTTAAAATAAATGTTTTTTCTACACTATAAAGATGAAAGAGTGCTTTAAAACCACCAAATGCAGTTAAATCTGTACTTACCAGGGCTGAAATCTGGTTTGACGACGTTGATCCAAAAGACATTGAAGCAGCAATAGGACCTGAAGCAGCAAAAATTGCACGGAGAAATCTGGGACTTGAAACACATCAATGCAGTCAGTCTGTGGAGCAGGTGCTGGTTAAGGAAAATGCTTCCAAGGGGTGAGTGGCATTCCAGCGGGCAGGATAGCAGCAGAACCGTTGAGATCATCTTCTCATAACCGTGATTATCGGGCGCACAGCATAATCTGACACAGTGCTGAGCTTCCTGTTCTTGTCCACGCGGGAGCCTCGCGAATGCCGCTCCGCAGGCCGTGGCACACCGGCATCACTGAGCTACCCTTTGTCTTTTAGGCTGACACGAGCTGTGGCCATGGACTGCGAGATGGTGGGAGTGGGACCCAAGGGAGAGGATAGCATCGTGGCTCGTGTGTCCATCGTCAACCAGTTTGGAAAGTGTGTTTATGACAAGTATGTCAAGCCTACGGAAGAGGTGACCGATTACAGAACCGCTGTTAGTGGCATACGCCCAGACAATATAAACACAGGTAGGATGTTTTTTACCCAGAAAAAGGTTCGTTGAGGGAAAATTTGACAGGCTGTCACAGCAGCATTGTTGGCTGAGCTTGGAAAGGTTTTAGACTTATGTTGGGAAATGGAATACAAAACGTAGCCTGAATGCTAAGAAAAAGTGTGGGAAGAAGTACTTTTTACAGAGTGGTCACTAATGCCCTGGCAGAAATGTACATGTGGATTGTGGTATGGGAATCACAGGAAGTTTATTTACTTTTACTGCTATGCTCTTTATGGAATTCTCTATGCTGTTCTAACAAGGAGAGGATTTAGTGTACTGTGCCAGTTTGTGTAACTACAGTCCCAAGGATACAATTGCTTTCACAGAAAAGAGACAGCGTTTTAGTTTTATAACTTGCTTAGTTGTCTCCTGCACCTAATGGAAATTGTTTCCTTTTGTGGTATTTTCAGGTGAAGATTTTAAAACAGTTCAGAAGGAAGTCGCTGACATCTTGAGGGGAAGGATTTTAGTTGGCCATGCTTTGCGGAACGATCTAAAGGTACATGGCTGCACATATGGTATTTTGAGGAAAAGGCTGCAATAATTTTTAGATTAATTTTCTAGTAGCACATTCTGGATCAGATGAACACACCTGAACTTCTAGAAACTACAGCTTTATTACTGCTATCTTGGTTTCTTGCCATTTCATGCCGCACCAGTTACAGCCCTAGTCACTTGCCCACTAGGATTCTTCAGCTTTCAAACTGTTTGATGGTGCTGCTAGCACTTACCTGCCTACTAAAGAGACGGGAAAGAAACAGAATGAAACAGAGTGCAACAGAATGAAACGGAAATGAACAGAAACAGATGAAAAAACTGCATGCTTTGCTTAGTCCCTAAAACTTAGTAGCCTGATTGTTGTGACCAGGGACAGGTACCTTACATCATGCTGTACCAGCGCTGCAGAGGTAGTCTCTACAGGTGGTGCCTTCAGATTAATTTCTGTTTATCATACTAAATAGAACTGTGGTTCTTTGAATCCAGCCAGGGCCTGGATGATCTGGGTCTTGTCCATTCATGGTTTTGAACCTTCTCGTGTAACAGATGGAAGGAAGCAGCAGGAAGCTGTACGTTCAGCTTTATAAAGTTTCATGCAATAGCACACTTCGGACTGTAAATTTAACTTCTTCTAGGTCCTATTTCTTGATCATCCGCAGAAGAAGATACGTGACACACAAAGATACAAACCTTTCAGACAGAGAGTTGGAGTCAAGGTAAGAGACTGACGGGAAGATGCCTCTCAGCTCAGCTAACTGACTCTTGACCTGCTGTCTCCCAGTGCTAGCTCACCCCTACACTTGCCTCTACCTGACCCTATTTCCTCTTTCCTACCTGAAACAGGGATGCCTGCTTTTTGTCACTTGAAAATACTTATCTAGTTGAACCCTTTCTTAGTGTTTGAAATACATCAGTAAGTAACTTTGGTTCAGTACAAACATTACCAGTAATACCTGTGCATAAAACTCAGTGACTTTCCCATTCTTTAGCATTTGCATGGTCTTCATAATGCTTTTCTGGATATCAAAATAAAATGGTAGAGTTCTACTTACAGTAAGGCTTATGCCATCTTCTTAATGGTACCATTTCCATAGGGATATTAAAAAAAAAAAAAAAAAAAAAGCTTCAAGTTTCTGCTTCAACTGTAGGAGTAAAGGGTCAGATTATGGGGAAACATTTCAGCTTTCACAGCTACATATTCAAGTTTTCTTTTTCACAGCAAAGCACCCCAAACATAAATCTGAGGGTTATGGCAATACACAACATCCTCTCAGCAGCGTACACAATCTCAGTTCATTATTCTTGTCAGGTCACCAGCAGAAGCTGAGATGTGCCATATTTTGAGGCTTACGCAAATGAGTATTTTTATATACATACCCACACATCTCTACACACCTCTTAAGTAGTGCAGGACAACATGATTCTGTCTTTTCTGTCTCCAGAATGGGAGGCCATCACTGAAACTGCTGTGTGAGAAACTGCTAAATGTTCAAGTGCAGACATCAGAGCACTGCTCGGTATGTATCTCCTCTTAACATACATCTTTGGGTAGATCAAGGTGGTACTACGCATTAGCTCTAGGATCTGGGTTCAGTCCAGAATGCTGTGGATTCATTCCAGCCTCTAGGTCAAAGTTAATGAGCTCTGCTTAGACACCAGCATGCAACAGAACTGTCGTCTAGCTTGCTTACCATTACATGTCTCATGCCACTTGGATCATTATCTTCATAAAGTGCTTTTGCACAAGTCAACTGTATTTCGTGTAAATGTTATCAACTCTTGTTATTTTAAGATCCCCAGGGGAAAAAAAGCAATTCCCAAGTATTGACTTGCTTTCCTTAAAAGCAGAATTCTGCACAGTTGTACTGTGGCAGGTTGGATAAAATAGTGAGAGCCTAGTACTGAATTGCAGCTGTTACTTCCTTTCTTTCAGTGGGCAGGAGGACATAAGAATGGACTGAAACAGGAGGGCACACAATGATGGTGTCTCCAAGATACTATATCAAGAGTACTTTTTCATTATGGCTTTCCAGATCATGACCAGACACACATAGCCTTGTGGTGGGCCATGCATACTCAATACACATTCATCCCCTTCCACCGGTCACAGAACCTAAACCTAGAAAGCGATTATGAACTGTTAATTGAACAGATGCATAAAAATGATGAAAGATTTAGCTGCTTATTAATAATAGTGTTCTTAATGCATTTCAGCTGTGTTTTATTAAGCCTCCTGTTTGTTCTGCTCCCTTTTAGGTTCAGGATGCACAAGCAGCAATGAGACTGTATACCTTAGAGAAAAAGAAATGGGAAGCTGCTGTTAAGAACAAATCTAACAAGAATTGTAAAACTTGAACGATTCTACTGCTGTGTTTTTATCTGCAGCATTTGCTGGTTTCATGTCACTTTCCAGGGCAAATTTAGAAATAACTCAGAAGTGACAGCAGCAACTTAAATAAAATCAAGAGACAGTACTTCCTAACCTGGTATGTTAGTGCTGCCACCCAACAATACTGCTGGCACCCCCTTTCTGATGCCTACCACTGTGTTTCAACAATACTTGTAACTAAACCTGCATTTGTGAAGTACTTCATCAGTTAAATTTCTGAGTAAGTTAAAGTATTTTTAAATTACAGTAGATGAAAGAAGAAACTGTCATGGCTTTGCTGAAATTCCCCAGACTAAAGTCTTTATTTAAAATACCTCAGAGTCTACAAAGTAGGGTGAATTCTTAATTATTGCTGTTAGTCTCACAGCTGTGGTACCTAAATCAACAAGATCTAACACTGTTTATGTATGACTAATAGCCCAGTATTAATCCTTCTGGTGAGAAAAATCTTTAAAAATCTTTGTGGAGCTTTTCTCTCTGCTGAAGAAGTGCAAGTCTTGTTCTTAAGCCAAAGTTGCTTTTACTTTTGCAGTTTCAAAAGCGTTGCATCCACAAGGGCCATTATCTCCTGGAGAGGAATGAGAGTTGTCCAGGATTACCTTGTTGCTTCACTTATTTTTATATTCATTAATAAAAACAGTGTCTAACATAGGCCTTTAAAGTGTTTGGTGTTTTAAACATGTGGGGTCCAAGTCTACAAAATCCAAAGCGACTGTAATTACCAGAGTGAAGACTAATGCTATGATTTAAATTATCTAAATGGATACTGGAAAGTAAGAAGGAATGGGCTTCAGACATACAGCAGTTGCAGCTCACACACTGTACTGCCAGAACAAGAGTGTTCTGACCTTCTCTGTGCTGTCACCAAGGGACATGGGGAATGACAAGTAAGATATACAGCAGAAGAGGGAGCCTGCTTTCTTCTGTGTTTTTTCCCCCCCCTGCACTAATAGCTGCAGTGTTCATTAAAATGGTCCAGAGAATGCCTGCAGGAGAGCATAGAGAACTAGTTTGTGTGTAACTGGCAAATTATGTAAGCAGGCTAAATGCTTTTAAACTGAAAAGAGCAAAGTTAGAAGACTAACCAGTTTCACTGGCTCAATGAACAAACTTGCCATTACTGCTTTCCTGACAGCAAGCCATTGCAAGGGAAGTGTTAGTGTAACATTAAGCAGCTAGAATAACTTCGTTGTTTCTGGTGTGTTCTACTTTCAGCTGGGATAGAGTTTTCTTCCTAGGATCTGGTGCAGTGCTGTGTTAGTCTGAGAATGATGCTGGTAACACACTGATGGTCAAGTTGTTGCTCAATAGCACTTACCCTGATCAGGGACTTTTCACTCTCATGCTCTGCCAAGTGAGGAGAGGCACAAGCAGCTCTGAGGGAGCAGAGACAGGACACCCAACCTGAACCAGCCAAAGGGGTAGTTCATACCACAGCATCTCCCACCCCATCCAGGGGGCAGCACCTGTGTGGTACTTAGTTGCGGGCTGGGCTTAAACCACAACGTGCAGTTTCAGCAGTTACACTTAATTTCAGCAAATAGTCATGCTGAAAAAAGTAACTTAAATCTTCAGGCAAATGGTCACAAGGGTTTGGTTTGGTATTTTGGGGGTTGGTTTGTTTTTTAAGGATGCTATTGCAAAACAAAAGTAATTGGCTGTAATACACTTAGGCTTCATTCCTGTAAACTTTCCTGGTTTAGTATGAAGAATGCAGTAAATCAATGCAGTGTGGCATAAAGAAAGCCTCCAACTGCTTGTTTTCAGTAGCTAGATAGACTCATAGAAATGCACTCTTCACCCCATTACACCCAGCTCTAAAATTCTGCACTATGTGAGATTCCAGCTACTTGAAAATTATAAAATCCATAACCAGAAATAACATACTCTGCATGCCCTCTATCTCCATGACTTCTACATACCATGCTAGATGGAAACCGGCATTTTATTTCAAACAGTAGTTCCTCCATTTTCTGGGACAGCATATCCAGCACAACATCATCTGTAAGGTAGATGAAACAGGGTCATTTGTGGTTGCTAGCACAACTGCCAATAGTTTCTGCTGTCCTTTAGTTCCTGCTGAGAGAGGAACGGA
>NW_009919358.1:6494-18185 GCF_000696875.1 Nestor notabilis
ACACAGAGGTGACAAGTTGCAACATTACAGAGTGGCATTTATTATTCAAGAACAAGGGGGATGAACTCCCAGTGCAATTCATCCTCTCTCTCAGATACAGAGCAAGTCTTCCCGAGAGCAACAAAGACATCCCTCAGCAGCTGCTGCTCCAGTTTTTTTACTACCTTTTGGGGACAGGGGACAGGAAGAGACATGACAACCACCACCCCATCTCACCATACTGAACCATCTCATTAATCAGCATACAGATATTCTCCACCGCTTCTGGATCATCAAAGTGAAGGCAGTAGGCATCTTTGATCAGGTTTATTCCACTGCCTTTTGAATCCATTATAAGTCTCAAAGCTGCTGTTTCTGAAAGGAAGACAAACACTGCTGGGCTACTTGGTAGCTGCAGGCTGCATTACCTGCTTTCCAGTCCCCTGCTCCAGCTAGCAAATGTGTGATATTTTTCCAGGAAGTCATGCCCTTTTATTTTCAGTCTTCCTAAAAGCTATTCTGAAGTATATCTGGGCAACAAGTAGCAGACCACTTAGGCAGCTGACACCATCATGCAATGGCCAAGTGGTATTTTAACATTTACTCTTTTCATATTCATTCAGCTCTAGCCTTTTACACAGCTGAAGCAATTCCATCATAAGTAATAAAACTCTCAAGCTGCTAACAGATCAGCTTGTGCTGATCCAATACTTCTCATACACGCATGCTGGGTCCATGCGAAGAAAACAAATTTGCACCTCCAGTTTCACTATTTCCTCTTCCAGCTCTGCAAGAAAAGATTAACTCAGGAGAGCAGCTGTCAGTCCCAATCCCACCCTGAACTCTTGATCTATACAGAAGCATCCACTTCTGAGCTGATGTGCAATTAATAAAAGAATTGCTGAACGCTACCAGAGAGCCTTAGAAGGCTTCCTAGTGCCAGGCAGGCATTCTTCACCAGCACTGGTCTTCCTGGGTTCATCCTGAGTGCATCCAGCAGAAGTGCTGTTGTGGGCTCGTATTCATTTTCATTTAAGCAACCTTAGAAAAAAGACACACAAACCCCCGAAACATCAATAGGCTCAAAAGCCTTCACACTGATCAGTATTTCAACTTCTGCCTCCTGTTTCTGAAGAGATATTTTAATATGTAATAAAAGATACAAAGAAAGCGTGTGAAAGCCCATTCTGCAATTAAAAAAAAAAAAAAAAAAAAAAAAAAAAGGCCCAACGTGGTCTTTCCATGAGTTGATCCAGGGGTCTCGGAGAAACTTCTGATACATCACCCATGTCAAGATTCCCTTTCATTCTCCAAGCCAAAAGGAATGGAGAGTCCTAAACAATCATCCTATTCTGCTGGTGGGTACCAGAAATAAGATTGCTTAGGGTGTTTTACTTCGCTCTTCCTCATGGAACAATGGCATAAGCACAGGGCAGTAGGTAAACATATGGCAGCATTCTGCATGAGGAAGAAATAAGACAGTAGTACTGAAGAATGCATTCCTTAGTGCGCATGATCATGAAAGATGCATTTTATTTTTTTAATCTGAAACATTATTCCAAATTTATAAAGCAAATGGCATAAAAACGAAGCCTCCCAGCCCATGCTGCACAACACTAATGCTGTCATCAAAGGTGTAACACAAATGAGATCCTTGGTCTTAAGAGATAAGCCAGAGAGTGCTCTGCACAACATAGGTTATTGTAGCTGCCCATCATTACAGTAACCATTAGCAGCATCAGTTACGTAACTGCTACAGCTCATCAAAAATAACTTCATTAGGGAGTGTCAGAGAGTGAGCGCAGAGAAGACTGGTTAAGAAAGGATGCAAGTTCCTAACTGCTGTCATCTGCAGAGTCTGCTAGGGCCAAGCAGCCTGTATTTCAAAGATCATCAGTGACAAACATGTCTGGCACACCAGCCTTTTCCAGGGACAAGGAGACTGGGAAAACACACCTTGGAGTGACAATGCCCATAGAGCCGAGCAAGCAGACTCTGCAACGGCTCCACTCTGGATGTGCTCTTGAAGGACCTCAAAGACAACAGGGACAGCACTTGCCAGCAATGCTCGGTCTATGTTAGTCTCTGAATTACCAGAACAAAAAGGAGAAGCATCAGCATTATTTAATCGACTAATATCATATGCACACTGTATGCCAAACTGTATCAGTAAAACCTTAATGGGTGATGGCATACAGTAATGCAACATTATCTTAGGATGGACAACAGCAGAGGGTAAGCATATAAAGATGTATAAAACCAAATCAAATTTTAGAACACTAGTAAATAGCAATGTTTATTGCAGAAAGCTGAACTTCTCCAGCCACTAGCTTTCTTTGCCATTTAAATTCTACATGGGGATCACAGCAAGAGAACTCAAAGAATAGCCATCCTTCTGACAGAATATTGTCTGCAGGATGGATATTTGGCTAGTCACATAAATCAAATGGGTGGTTTGTTGCACTGAGGGAATCCTGTGCTTTCAGCCTTCCTGGATGAGTAGACCACCACACACCCATACAAGAACATGTCACAGAAACAAATACCTAAAAAAAAACTCCCAGTGTGGTCTCATAATAAAGGGTCAGCTCAAGGAATGACTTGTGGCTCTTCAACTCTGTGGGGTGATGCTGGTTTAGTTTTGAGGCAATGGGAGGAGTGCACTTACCACCTTGCTAAACACATTTCTTTTGGGAAAGCAAGTCTCTAGGAGATGTCCAACTCAAGATTTAGCCCAGTGCTGCCAAGATAAGTGTGATGCAAAGCAATGTTATTAATTCCAAATGCTATTCTGATAGCTAATCTGATATGCTGTTTGCACTGCACAGAGCAAAATTGTGTGTACCCTTTCATTTCTGACAGCCTGTTCATAAGCTGTATCTTGGCCCAAACAGTAAAAATTTGACTTTGACATCTTGTCAGAAAAAAGCTTCCTAAAAAGTCTGAATTAGTATTTAGTTTTCTCTCATTTAACTCTGGATCACTTGAAGTTATTCTAGTAGTGCTGAGGAGACACCTCTCCAGAATGGGAGAAAGGAATAAAATCCAGTCCCAGCAACAGGAACGTCTGAATTCAGATATGATACCTGCTGCCTTTCAGTCAGTCTAGGCACAATATTTGCTGCGTTCTACTCACCACTCACAGCCAAGCTCCAGAGAACCCCACAGCAAGGGAGGCAGATATTCTCATTATGAAGAAAATTTCTTAAAACTGACAGAAGGTCTGGAATTACTCCAAAATCCCACAGAATCTCTGCAACGACTTCTGAAAAACACAGAAAATAAATTCTACAGAATCTGGTTATTTTTGTCCCACTCCCTGTCCTCACAACAGAGAGCACTCACTGTATTTAAACAGTGATAACAAACCAGCAACATGATACCATCAACCAGACAACAGGAAGAGAACAGACCGAAGTCTTTAACAAGATGCACTTAAGCACAGTGCTCAGCACAAGTGACCCTTTCAAATGGATGTTTGGCCACTTTTTTCCTTACAGATCTGAAATTCACAGAGCAGAAAAGGACTCAGAGGGTATAAATTGCTATTTTTCAAGTGTTTGCAATTTAGCAATTCAAGTTACCTCAGCTTTAGAATTAGGGAACACTCTAAAAGTAGTTTGGTCTTAGACAAGTTTACTTGTACATGATACTTTGTACTTTTTTTTAATATATAAGATTAACCTCTTGCTGCCAAATTCTTCTGTAAGCAGTTAGAAAAGCAGTCTTCTGATGACTGTTGAACTGACACTGAAGACAGGTAAAAATACTCTAAGTATTTAGCAATTAAAATCTCAGGAGAAAAACAAGAAACAATTAGGTAGAAGAGTTTCAATTCACCATAGCACAGTCGAAAATAGAATCCAGATTCTATGTCCCCATTCTCCCAAGCACTACTATATGCACAGTTTGTACTTGTTTCCAAAACAAGATGAAATACAGAATTGCATCTATTAGAGTGGTCCTGTAAGTACCTGAAGCCTCAGCAGTGTATTTTATACTTTATAGAGTGTAAGCTTACCAATATTACCACTATTGAACCAATACCTACAGGCATCTACATCTCTCAGTGAAGTCACAAGTTCTGTATTATAATATTATTATAATACAAAAGCAGAAACACAAGAATATTCCTCAGATATGAACCAGGTCACCCACCGCTGGCTGAAAGGATCATCAATAACGTATAGACCAATGAAAGTAACTCTTCACTTTCAGAGTGTTTTCTCACTGTGTCTAACAGAAAGCTGATCATGTTCTCATCCAGAGCCATCATCACATCCTGTTCTAGAGCTGTCAGAAGAAACATTTGAACAGAACAAAGTCTGAACCCCCTGCTGTCAGTGCAAGTAAAACACACTTTTTTTGTCATTTCTTAACATAACATATCCCAAAGTTAATTTCCCAAAGTTAATTTAAGTTCTTCTTTTTCTGAAACACAATTCTTACTATTTTCAAGCTTGTATCATTATCAGGTAGATTGCCAAGAAAGTGACAGCAGGGACCAAACAAGAGACCAAAACACACTTTTATGGTTTGAAATTCAAATACCAGAACACAGAGTCTCTTATTTACACACTCTAACATGAAAAGAAACTTGGTAGCCTAAGATCAGTAACCTGTATTTAAAATTAACATTAACACAGAATTCATGTATGCCAGTCCTGAATTAAGCGCATGAGAATTCACAATCTTACAGCTGATCAAATTTCTCTATTATTTTTAATTTATCCCCTAAAATCATCACTGAACCCATTTCAAACCTCACCTGCTACTTCTAACTTTGCAAGATGTAGGCTGTATTACTCAGCATAAGTTGGAAGTCTTATAACCATACCTGGATTAAGAATTTCAAGCAATAAACTGCAACCAGCTACTTGTAACTTGAGAGAATTCACATGAGTCTTCATGGCAAAAGTGATCAATTCTGTGACCATCAGCAGATAGGGAAAGGCTGCAGGGAAGAGTTGAGATCACATTCAGTTTCACAGCTTCAAACACTCAGTGGGTATCTATACTCTAAACCACAAGAGTTCCAGTTTCAAGTAAATTTAAGTCCCTGTGGGCAACGTGATATGGCAGAAGAATATTCTTGAATCAGAGAGAAGAAAATGCTTGTATAGGTGGAACAACAGATAGTGAATTTTGTAGTCTCTATGGGAAATGCCTCTTTAATTGTGACAGCTGCAAGGCTACATAAACTAAGTGCAGCCAGCATGTTCCTCATGACTCACACCGGCATGGTTCACTGGTCATGTAGCAAGGTGCAGGGCAGAACACTGTGCAGGAGCCCAAACCAATGCTTTTCAGAATCTGTGGCAAAAAGTGTTTCACTAGGTCTCCTAATTCTAGGAAGACACTGAACTTTTGGAATAACTAATACAGCTATTCAGTGTATCCACAAGTATATGATAAAGTATTGAATTAAAACTGGACGGTTTTCAGGAATGCATTCCGAGCACCTTCAAAGATGTGAGCAGTCATGGCAAGTCACAGAGCAGAAGTGACAAACAAGCCAATCAGATGTGTGCACAGCCTTGGATCACTGTCAACAGGATTGAATGAGAATCACAAAGAGCCATTTGTTTGGTTATTTATAACCAAACTCTGCTGTATTACTGAGCAAAGATTTCTTCAGTAACAAAGTTGAAGACATGGGTAACTAAAAAAAAGCAAATCGCTTTTTCCTTGTCGATTACAGATATGAACACCTCTGTGTTTAAACCTAATAAGCTAATGTTAGCATTGAAATGCTATCAAATGACAGCACATTTAATAACTGAGTTAACAGGGTGCTTTGAAAATACTAACCTTGATCTGAAAGATTAATCTGAAAAATGTGCAGATGCCAGGAGAATGTAGAGTCTTCACTCACACAGCTTTACCAGACACTCAGGAATTAGACATGTGTAGCTTCCTTTTGCTCTACCGGTGTTAAAGCCCTAGGCATTACCCTCAAGTTGCCCAGCACTGATACGAATTCCCTCCCTTAAATGTCAGTTTGCCAATTCAATGAGTTGCCAATCAAAATATCACACAGGTTTTTTTCAGTGCCTCTTTTCCTCACCCAGTGAAGAACTTCTCCTGTGCAACAAAAGCAGTCACAAAACAAGTTCATTAATAAAATAGTGACTTACCACTCTTCTCTCTTACGAAGCTGGCAAGGTGCTGAATGGCTTTCACCTGCACTAATTCTATATGCCAGAAAGCCTGCATGATTTCTACATAAACCGAGAAAATTCTTTTAACCATTAGATACAAACACTTAGAGAAAGCACCCAAATTTTCTCTATTTCATGCAAGATGAATTCGTATAAATGAAAATAATGTAATTTGTGATTGTTGGGGGGGGAAAAAAAGTTTTTCCCCTAATTCATCAAACATTTAAATACTGCAAGTGTTCTCATTCACCTGCATGATCTGTGAATTTGGCATTATAATCTTTGGGGACCTGTTAGAATATTAAATCAGAGCAGGAATAGGGGATCTAAATGCATTATTTGGATAGCCTTTTCAGATTAAGAAAATACTTTCCTTATTTAGAAGGAATTAATGGAGCAGATCCTTTGTTGGCATAATTTGGCAAACATTGTTAGAATGCAGACAAAGTGGGCCTCCCCAGTTTCCTGAGGAATGATCTGACCCCATTTACTGGTGCAGTGGGTATGGCTGGTAATCTTACAAGCTTATATAAAGGCTGTGTAAAATCCTTCCTCCAAATAGCATCCCACTTTATTTCAAGTAAAATTAAAGTCCAATAATTGATTTTCAAATAAAATACATGCTAACTGGAAAACACAGGTTCATCTCCTATGAAAATCACTATTAATTTCATTTTCCTTATTACCTAGGACATTTTCAATTCCTCCCTCAAGGAGCACATCTATTATTTTGGGAGGCAAAGACGTTTTCAGTTTTACTGAAGGTGCACCAGCAACAATCAGGTAATCCCTAATAAATGGAACATCAGTCAGATCTCTAGAATTACAAGAGACAAAAGCAGTACCAACAAGTTAGAAACGGTAAGTTACAAAGGAAATCCATAGGCTTTGTTTCATTTTGATATAAAAAGCTAATATTTCCTCTCAAGACTGGGTTTTGACAGAACTTAATTAACTTCAAAACAGCTAAAGAAAGTTTCCACTGAGCAAGCCATGCTTTGGCTTCAAGTTAATGGCTTGTAAAACTGTATAACATGATTTTATGAAGTAACTATCAGAATGGCCACTTCTGAACACCAAGCCATTGACTTTCCTAACAACTCCATTTGTCATGGCAGTATGATCAGCAACCTTGACTCGAGCTCTTTCAAACAGCAGCTAACATTCCCATCTTTGTGAAGGGAGGTGAGGCTTAGGAACTAAATAAATAAGTAAACCAACTCAATAAAAGGCAAGAATCCAGAACTCACTCTGCTGTGGGTCTCCTGCTGGGCTGAATCTGCAGCATCATAAGTAAAACTGGAAATAAATTCAAAGAGCTGTTATCTCCATTCTGCATTAGTGTCTCAGCTCCCTCAAGACAGCTGGTATCTTGCCTAATATCCTGTAGTAATGAAGTGATCTCTTCTCCCTGTGAAAAGTGTGGTATCAGAAGATCTTTCACACACTTGCTTACAGGCATCCTAGTAGGCCCATGACATTTTTAATCTATAATGAAGCATTATTACATACATTCAGAACAAAGCAGGTCATCATGTCAAGTAGAATACAACCTAGAGACCAGATGTCAGATTTCTCAGTAAAAATAAAATCAAATGTTTCTGGAGCCATCCAAGACTTGCTATCTGTTGAAACACAAGTCATGCAGTAATGTTGCTAACAGCATACTATATACAGTTCCTGTTTGCACATGCATGAACTGCAGGCAATTGGTTTATGTCAAAAAATAATTCAGGTACATTCTGCAGAGATTAGATACTTTTTACTGGTGACATGTCACAAGAGACTAAAACACACTGTAACTAATGAGCAATTTTCTAAGATGTTACTGCATATGTATAAAGCTAAAAAGGATTCAAACTGTATCTGTTGCACAGGTCTGGGACTCAGACATACCTATAGCTTTCAATTGTGAACATAATGCTGCAGGCAACTGCCCATGAGTATCCTATTCACACTTTAGAAGACAGTGTAATGCAGAAAAGGAGGAGGGAAGATTAGTTCTCCCTCTTTGGCTGATTTTTCTGAGGGCTAAGAATATCCACCATAAACAAATCTTTTAAAGTAAAAATAAAATAAAATAAAAAGAGTAAAACAAATAACTACTTTCTTCCACTCTTATTTTCCATTTCATCTCATCTGTCATAAGTGTTTCTGTACTGAAGTCGCTAAGCATGAAGGATGCTTCACCAGTCACAAGTATGTTTGATGGCTTGAGATTTCTGCAACACAAAGATTTTCTGTCAACCTGTGAAACTGGAGTCTACTGATACATAACTACATGTTCCCAGTATCTTTACACACCTGGATATGAAGTCCAGAATTCCTAGCTCCTACTCCCCCTTTTGGAATAGTAAAAATCACTGCCTCTGAGCAGCTGTGCTGAACCAACAGTCACTGCAAAGAACAGTGACCTATCAGACACAGAGAACAAGATTTCTACTCACCTGTGGAAAATATTTTGTTTGTGTATATAAAACAAAGCATCCACCATCTGTCCCAGGAACTTCACAATCACCTATTGAGGGGAATATACATGAAAGCAGAACAAACAGAATAACTTCCAGATACCTTTTGGAAGACAGCTTCCAAAGCACCCTTCAGCAAAACACTGTGCTTTGAAGGTTTTAGTCAGGACTTTGAGAAAGAGGGAATAGAGAGGAAGAAATATAAAAGCAGTGAAACTGTCAGTTCAACCAGATGCCTTTTCTGTACTTTTTACCATGTCTGTTATTTTTTCTGACTTCTGTCTTTTTTCCTTGATGACAGATGAAAGATCTCCTTGGCCTGAGTGCTGCATTACCAGACAAAGGAACAGACATGACACCTGTAAAAGACATCACACCAATCTTGTCCAATTGTCTGCATGGAATCCCATATCCAGTAAGACAGATAAAACCAAGCACTTGGCTGAACTGGTGGGTGTGCTGTTCACCAACACCAAGGTGTTCTAAGATGAGTAATCTCTCACAGAGGAGACAGTATTTACTCTTTTATTAAAAATACACCATGTTTGTTGTTGTTTGGGGCTTTTGGGGGTGTTTTGGTTTTTTGTTTATTATAATAAACAAAAGCATCTTCAGCATCTTATCTGAAGCCACATGGGACAATTCAAGCGAAATACACATCCCTAAAATCAACACAAAGTTTGCCTGAGCACTGAATAAATTCTGCAATTAAATGAGTCGGGACTTTCAGCTTCCCATAGTCTCCTATAAAAGGGTTTTCACGCAAGCATCTGCACACTGGTTCATATCAGAAACTGAGGCAGTGTGCAGTACTGCATGTGAGTGACTCTGATCCATGTATCTGCAGAGCTTTTCAGCATGTCTATTCAGGAGTTAAAGCAGACTCATTTCAGATCAAACCACCTTTTTTTTTTTTTTAGCATCTCACACCAACAACCCCCAGATTTAAACCTGCAAAAATGCTGGCACACCTATGTGTTAACCCTGTGCTCCAGCATAAACAATCCTGCTTCATTCTCACCTTATTATCCCAAGTCACAAACGATTCCTTGTAAGTACAGATGTTTGCGTGATGAAGTTCTAGCAAATCCATTGCCTGCAGACATAAAAAAAAAAATACAGAGAGCTTTCAATAGCTACACAGTCCTTCCCATCAACAGGTCCTTAAATAATATCCCAAGTCAGCTCCTGACCTGTTCGTGTTGCATGCTTGCTCAAATTCTTTCAGTGTGCAAGCTCTGTTATCTATTTGCATCCACCAGTGCCAAGTTAAGGAAAACATTTCACTAAAATTCTACTCAATATAATGCTGCAACAGCCTTGTGAGATTCAAGGATATAAACTGGTCCTTGAGGAGATGATATGTGAACCAACCCCCTTTTTCAGTTCCTAATATCCAAACCTGAAAACACATCTTAGAATATGAAAGTAAAGATGATTTTTCTAGTGTAGCCATTATTTCCAGTAACTCCTGTGCAAGACTAACACTGGTGAGATGCTTATCTCCTTAAAGCTGTTTTCAGTCTGAGGATTCTAACAACTACCAATTACTTTGGCAAGTCTGATGATGATGTGAAAGGTAAGCAGAATTCACCTTACTCTCCTATAGTTGTGTTTGTGGCTGTGCAGACACAACAGAAGAACTCTAAGAGCCATGCTCCCAGCTGGCATAACTGCATTTATTTCAATAAACACATACACCAGCAGAAAAACTGGACCAAAGTATCAGTAAAGCCTTGGTACATAAAAAGGTCACTCCTCGAGCAGGATGAAGCATCTGTATAGATGTGTGTTCTCACTCATTTACAACTGCAGAGGTCATGCATGCTGGATGTTGTGAGACTAACCCATCATCTGCTACTGCATATGTTTTATTGAAATAAGTTTTGGTATTTTAATAGTATTTCTGGTGTTGCTTCTTATTCAGGGCATTGAAACAAGCTTAAAAAAAAGTATAACAAAAGAAAACCAGTCAAATCATTCACATCAAAAAATATCCAACTCTGAGAAAAGAACTTATCATTAAATATGTTAGCTAGAAATTGAGTTATGAGTAGAACTCTGAACAGACCAAGATTCTCCTTGAACTTAAAGGCCAAAACAATGAGCTTTGCTCTTTGTCTTCAGCACAAAACAAACACAAACTCTGAAAAAGGACTATCCTCTGAGAACAGCTGTCCATTTGAATCTACGTATTCAAAGAGAAGAGCAACTAATACACAATCCTGGCCGAAGTCCAAGCAGAGGGCAGGGAGAACACCCCTCAGTCCTACCTGATTTACATCTTGACTATTTACTTAGTTAATCCTTACAGATAAAAGACTTTGTTCTATTAAAGACTTTGGTCTTTGCAATAAAGTGCTAAAGAAAAACTGCACCCATACCTCTTTCAAGGCCTCCTTCGCTTGCTTTTCTTTAATGCACTGCACCTGCAACAAACAAAAGACAAGGATGAGATTATAATATAGAGACAGGCAAACTTTAAGCCTGAGCAATCTTGCCAATACTAGAACTGCAAGTTTGTATGAATTGGCATAAATTTTCAGTGATAGCTCCAGTCTCTAATGTTTAGAGCAATCTTGTTCGGAGATGGCCAGAAACAGAGCTTCAAACAAGTCCGCAACAGTTTTAGCTAGTCCTTCCTTGCACTGCCAAAGATGCAGTAAGCTAATGTGAAAACACATCAGATGGACCTAAGTAGGCTGCTCCCCCTTCTAACCTCAATATTGTAGTAAACTGATCTGAATCAGTCAGTTTCCAAAACAGAAGCACAGTAAGATGTAAGCCTACTTTTACCCGGTGGACAAGCTACCTGTATGTGTCTGTTACTATCAAAGCGGCCAGTCATTGGCAAACGTTCCAATGGACCACTTTCTCACCTGCTTTATTATATATTTCTTCTCCACACTCTTTTCTGTTTTCAATTCAGCTACCAGCATCGTGCCCAGTGCCCCAGGCTGGAGCCGCTCCAGCACCTGCAGGGCATAGGAAACACTCACGCATTTGCTCAGTTAGAGGCGGCAGAACAACCAACCGAGGCAGAAAGCCCCTTCAAGCCGCTTTCCCTGCGGACACCCTCCACC